>NC_061816.1:509574-602074 GCF_021462225.1 Girardinichthys multiradiatus
CTCTAGCTTAGCACTTTAGCTAGCTTCTTTGTTAGCCCAACGGCCAGCCGGTAAGAACACGTGTGCTAGCATTAAGGCTAGTCAACAGAAAGGGTTGTTAGTTTTCAAGCTAGTGAATAATAGTCCCTGAACATCATTTACTAAAGTTTTATAACTAAGTAAACACCATTAAACCCCATTTCTCCAGAAAGATTTGGCTCTTTTCCAAATACTCATATATTTCTTCAATATTATTTTAATAAATGAAGGCAGCTAATTAGACACCGTTGAGAATTAGTCATCCAGAAGGTTGGTTTTATTCAGCAGATCATTATTTAAAACATTATTTTATTAAAACAATATTTTATCTGATCTTACATTGTGAATGGTTGTCTAAATGTTGCTGATTATTTCCAAAGTTGGTTCCAAAACTAACTTAACTTCATTTCCAGATTCTTCAAGATAATCCTTGGTTCTCAAACATAAACATTTCATGGTAATGTTGCATCACTCTTTTTGGTCATGATTTCTAATCATCTTTAATCAACTTGTTTATATTGTACATAGTCCATTAGTCTTCATTATTCTTTAATTCTGCTTGGTAGTTTAGTTGGATTGTTTTAGCAAAGTAAAGAGTTTGTTGATTAAAATATGTTTGACTTTGAGTTGACTTATTTTTATTAATAAATTCTTGTATTTTAATAAATTGTGTGAATTTATTCCATATATGTGCAGAGTTTATGCTGTTCAATAATGTCAGAGCTCGTCTCACACCTTTCTATTTTGTCCTAATACCATCACCTTACTGGGCTGGTATTCACAGGACAATCCTTAACAGACCATAATATTATTTGATAAAATATTAATATTAAAATATTAAATAATATTCTCAGATTCATATTTACAACACTGGCAAACCTCTTCAGTTGAACTGTCAGATGTTTCTTCAACCAGGGAAATGAGAGATGTTAACTCTTACTGCAGAGTCTCTGCAGGGGAGAAGGTTCTGCTCTGCCTTATTCCTCCTGAAGCTTCAGGTCTTTGGTTCTTGTGATATGGAGGATGGGGTGGTTCTCCTCAGATTGGAGTTGGGTTCTGGATGCGGGGATAGTGTTAGTTTGTCTGGTGGACCACTTCTAGCAGCCCTGTGGTGGATTGGTTCTGATCCAGTTAAACATGCTAAGTCCCCTTCTGTTGCCTGACTTTGATCAACTAATATTCTTATTGGCCCGCTGAGTTTGCTACCGGATCCTAATATAAACCGGTTTAGTTTGTGGTGCAGATCCAGACTCGACGTGTTAGGTTGGTGCTGTTTCTGGTCCGTCAAGGAGACGGGCCTCTAACAGCTTTGCTTTCAAACTCAATTTGCTTGCTGGCTTCTCAGCTTCTTCTGCCTGATTCCTGACATCTGCAAAGACTTTAGCTGTGGATTCATTCAGCAGAACCGAAGTTTGGACTTCAGTGTTCCTGCTGCTGCCGGTAAACACACAGATTCTCACAGTAAGCGTGAGGTTTGCATCGTGCTGCTCGTCCTGCAGCATCGTTCACCTTTCTCTGTCTGCATCTGTTTTCATGCAGGTTTGAATCCAACGCTAAAAAATGCTGAACCTGGACCTGCCAGCTCCTCAAAGAGACACCACTTAATCAGTGCTGGCCCCAGAGTCTCCCCCAGGGGGCCGGTCCAAATCGGCTCTGCAGAGTCCAGAAACCTGATTGCAGAAACAGACGGTGAGCAGCGCCAGCAGCAGAGGAAATCTGCCTGGTTGTGCAGAGAGCTCAGAAATTCCCTGCAGGATGATCCTAATCGAGGGTTTTAGGATGACTTTCCAAAACATCTGTGCAGCAGTAATTATGGCTTTTAGGGGAGTTATGTGGGGTGTTTTGGTTGCTCTGATAGGATGCCCGTGCACGGCTTTGGCTTGTAAACTGACAGACCTGACCTCAGGAGGCCAGTAAACATCTGGACTCCACGATCCAGTCCATCAGCTTGTTTTGCAGGACAGTATGTTCAGTTTGTGGCCAGCTCTCAGCTGGGCAGCACACGAGGCTCAGAGAATTAGTTCAAAAAGCACTTTCAAAATATAATTGGCTTCCTGGGGCCTCGGAGCCACACAAGGCTTCACGTGAGCTCCATATGCCAGCGCTTTGATAAAGAACCGAGGAGCTGAAGCCCTCTGCTTCTCATTTACGCAGGAAAATCCCTGCGAGCTCAGCCGCTATCAATCTGCAGCCTGAAAACAGCACAGAGGAGGAGAATGCAGCAGTTCTGATGTTTCAGACGTTGGAGGTCAGCCTGAGAAACTGCAAAGATTTGGGTTTCACATAGTTTCTAAAGTTGGGACAGTAAGAACCAAACCTTCACAACCGTGAAGAACAAGACGATTAGTATGGCTTTAGAAGAAGGGTCGTGTTCAGGCGTGGATGTGAAAACAAGAACCTGATCTGAGGTCCAAAGCAACCTGAGGTTTGTCACCAAAGGGAAATCCAACATTTCCTTCATTCCTGATCTCTGCTGTTGTTCAGAGTTCCAGAAATCCAGAGGAGCTTGTTGTCCAGATCCAGAGGTTTTCAGCTGAAGTTGCTCCTCCTGCAGGGATTCGGTCACTGCTTTAAAACCTGCAGGTCTTCCTGTTATCGGGTCCCGTCGGACCAATCAGAACTCAGCTCTCTGCACCTCCAGGCTCAAACAAACCAGACTGACTGCTAGTGGGTTGGTTGGATTCTGCCTTCATGGAGACGATCCTTCAGCACCTCTTTACCATCAGAACCACGGTGTTGGGCAGTTGGTTCTGGTTTGGTCCCGTGTTGAACAGAGCCTGGCCGCATTCTGAGGAACGGTAATAATAAAGCTCAGTCATTCTCTCTGCCATCCAGTTTTCTGCAGCAGGACGTCTTGTTTGGTGTAAAACGAAGGAAGTCTGCGTCTTATTTGAGGTCCGACTGGAGAAAACGGGCTTCTGGTTAAAACAACGCATTTAATGTCTTTTACAGCCACCAGTCGTTAAAACGACTAGAACTGAAGCCTCCTGATTGGTTCTCTCATTCTTTGCTGGACCATCTATCAGATTCTCCAGGTCATTTGCATTTTAACCATCTGAACTATGACAATTACATTTAAAGTCAGAAAATGAAACTAAATCATCTTCAGCAATCAGAAGTTTGGCTAAAAAAGTTTCGATTTTTCACCAGCTCGAGCATCAAAATCCAATATGGCTGCCTAGTGTCTAAAACTGCTGCTGGCTGCAGAAATAAACCGTTTATCATCTTTTGGCAGTTTGCATGAAATCAGCTGCACATTTACAACTCTATTAATTAATCAGTGAACCGAAGCGGCGAAATGCATTGTTTTTATCTCATATTGCTGATGTTAGCCTGTTCAACAACCAGCAGATCCGGATGGTTCCTACAAACTGACACTGAAAATTAGAACGTTTCAGATTAACTTCAGGTCATGTGCACCAACAGGCTAGATCCAGCCCTGATGTCAGGACTCCACCACTGGCTGCAGTTATCCCTGTAGCCTTTGCACTTTTTCCTTCCACTCAACATTCCATTAATAAGCTTAGATCAGATGGAAATCAGAAATTGCAGAGTGAATGTGTATCTGTGAGCTTCACTGTTTGAACTGAATCAGTGAAATTAATGAACGGTGATATTTGAATTTATGAAGCTTCATCTGCAGCTCAGGTTTCAGAGTCTGGAAGGTTCACAGGTTCCTGCTGCAGCAGAGTGAAGATGAATGTGATGTTTTGGTTGGACGTCAGGCTGAAGGACCAGGATGGAAACTGCTTCAGACACATGTTGGAGCGGTCTGAGGTGATGCTTGGAGCTGGGGCTGCAGGATGACTCGGTAACAACACCCTGTCGTGTCCTAATGAAGACGAACGGCAGCCAGGTTTCATCAGAGGGATGAAGAGGAAGCTGGAAAGCAAACGCTCTGGTCAGTTTTCACTCCCAGTGGGATAAAAATAGGAATGTTGCTGGATCCTGGGAGTAAAGGGTGTTTAAGGTGATTCCAGGTGTTGACAGGAAACATGGAGCTCAACGTGTCATCGATCAGACCACAGTGGAGCTGCTGACATGAAAAATGATGTGAGATGAGTTTTATTTACAGCAGCGATCAAATCAAAGTGCTTCAGCATGATGGAGCGGGATCAAATACGTTTATTCCTATAAACAGGACAGATTAATCCACTCCCTCCTGATGAAGATGGATGTTCCTACTGGCCGAGTTACTGCAGAGCTTCTCCTGCAGTTAAAGCTGCTCCCAGCCTGGAAGGAAGGACTTCCCAGATGGTGAGCAGGACACATCACACATGGAGCGCTGACAGGAAAACCTGGTGGGATCCATGCAGGAACATTGTACCTTCTTTCTGCCTGTGGTTCTTCTGCAGGTGATCTGGGTTTATGGAGCCTGACAGAGAAAACAGAAAACTGTGAGGAAATGGGCCTAGCTGGCCCAGAGGAAATCCTTGGATCCTGGGTGTGAAGCAATCGTCTTCCTCCCATAATGTGGAGAATGTGCTGAAACCCTCCTGCAGAGCCTGGATGTTGACTTTTGGAGCTGAGGTTCCTTTAACCTCGAGCTGAAAGCCAGAAAAGCTCTCTCTCAGTGTGAGGATCGTTCCGAGCTCCACGCCTGGGATTTATCGGTGTTTGGAAGCTCAGTGAGGCCTGGCAGGGATGGTGGAGAGGAGATTTAGGAGAAACCTGGGAGCAAACACCTCATGTTTTATTCTATCATGTGGAAGAGAAGCTGAGGATGAAGATCAGCAGCTGGATGAAACATCTCCGCTGCTTATTATCAGGAAGCAGGCCCTCAGCTGAAGCTTTCGAGACTACAAGATGATGAGAGATGATCAGCATCTTCTGCTGGATGATCCAGAGTGTTGATGGACACCTTGGAGTTTGTTCTCAGACGTTTCAGAGGTCCAATCAGGAAAAACGAAACCGATTCGTGATTAAAAGCTGGAGAACAGATTCAAAATGGCCGCCACAGATAGACATGGTGAACCTGACAGGTGTTTATGGGCCACACGGTTCCGTTCATCCCGTCCTAGTTGTACTCTACACCTTCAACCAAACCATTTGGTACCAGTCTAAAGCATGAGTTCAGGTTCTGTTGGGTTTTCCATGAAACATGGAGGTAAATGTTCCTAAAAATGATTTTTTCAGTTGTACAGGAAATGAAACAGATGAATGAAGATGCTCAGGTCCACCAGACCGTTCCATCTGTGGAACCCCCAATGTTCTCCAGTTTGTTCTCCTCTGTCTCTCTTTCCATCTTCCATCTCCTCTGTCTCTCTTTCCATCTTCCATCTCCTCTGTCTCTCTCTCCATCTTCCATCTCCTCTGTCTCTCTCTCCATCTCCTCTGTCTCTCTCTCCTCTCCATCCTTCCCCACCCCCTCTGCTACTCCACTCTCCCTCCTCCAGCCCTCTCTCCTCTCTCTCATCTCTCTCGCCCATCTTCTTTCCCGCTCTCCCCTCTCCCATCGCTCTCGACTCTCTCTCCTCCATCTCACTCTCCTCTGTCTCTCTTCCATCTTCCCTCCTCTGTCTCTCTCCCTCTTCCTCTCCTCTATCTCTCTCGTCCTCTCTCGCTCCCTCCCCTCTCTCCCATCTCCCTCTCTCCCTCCTCTCTCAATCTTCCCCCATCTCTCTTCTTCCTCTCCTCCTCTCCATCTCACTCTCTCTCTCTCCATCTCCCATCTCCTCCGCTCTCTGTCTCTCTCCTCCATCCTCCATCTCCAATCTCTCTCCTGTCCTCTCCCCTCCTCGGCATCTTCCCCACCCCCCCGCTCTTCTGCCCTCCAACTCTATCTCTCTCCCCAGTCAATCGCCCTCTCTCTCTCACTCCTCTCATCTCCGTGTCTCTCTCTCCCAGTCCTTGTCCCATCTCCCATCTCCTCTCCTCATCTCCATCTCCTCTCAGTTCCTCACTTCCACTCCTCGGTTCTCTCTCCATCTCTCCTCTGTCTCTCTCTCTTCCTCCATCTCCCGCCTCTCTCTCTCGTTCCACCTCTCCTCACTCTCATCTTTCCCTCATCCCCTCTGCCCTCTCTCTCCATCTTCCATCTACTCGTCTCTCTCCTCCCACTCGCCACCGCGCTCTAACTCTCTCTCCCATCCTCGCCCTCTCTCTCCCTCCATCCACTCTGCCTCTCTCCTCCCTCTCACCCAGCTTTCTATCCTGCATCCCCTCTCTCTCTCTCTCAACCCCTGGCCAGATCACTCTCCATCTCCCATCTCCTCAGCAAAAATCTCCATCTCCATCTCCTCTGTCTCTCTTTCCATCTTCCATCTCCTCTGTCTCTCATCCATCGCCTCGTCCTCTCTCTCCTCTTCCATCTCCTCTGTCTCTCTCCTCCATCTCTCCATCTCCTCAGTCTCTGTCTCTCCCATCGTCCATCTCCTCTGTCTCTCTCTCCATCTTCCATCTCTCTATCTCTCGCTCCTCTTCCATCTCCTCTGTCTCCTCTCTCCATCTCCATCTCCTCTGTCTCTCTCTCATCTTCCATCTCCTCTGTCTCTCTCTCCATCATCCATCTCCTCTCTCTCCTCTCCTCCCATCTGTCCATCTCCTCTCTCCTCTTCTCTCTCCCTTCCCACTCCTCTGTCTCTCTCTCCATCTTCCATCTCCTCTGTCTCCTCGTCCATATTCCATCTCCTCTGTCCCCTCTGTCCATCTCCTCTGTCTCTCTTTCCATCTCCCATCTCCTCATCTCTCTCCCATCTTCCATCGCCTCTGTCTCTCTATCCCATCTTCCTCTGTCTCTCATCACATCTCCTCTTCCATCTCCATCTCCTCTGTCTTCTCTCCATCTTCCATCTCCTCTGTCTCTCTTCCATCTTCCATCTCCTCTGCCCTCTCTCCTCATCCCCTCGGTCTCGCTCCTCTCCATCTCCTCTGTCCCTCTCTCTCCATCTTCCACTCCTCTGTCTCTCTCTTCCATCTTCCATCTCCTCGGTCCATCTCTCCATCTTCCATCTCTCTGTCTCTCTCCATCTCCTCCTCCAGCTCTCCTCTCCCGTCTCTCTCGCTCTCCATCTTCCATCTCCTCTGTCTCTCTCGTCCCATCTTCCATCTCCTCTGTCTCTCTCTCCATCTGCCTCTCTCTCTGTCCTCCCTCTCATTCCACCTCACCTCTCCCTCTCTCCCTCTGTCTCTCTCTCTCCCTCTCCCTCTCTCTGTCTCTCTCCTCCATCTCCTCTGCCTCCTCTCTCAGCTCCTCTCGCTCGATCCATCCTTCCATCTCCACTGTCGCTCTCTCTCTCTTCCACTCCTCGTCTCCTCCCCATCCATCTCCTCTGTCTCTCTGCTCCATCTCCTCTGTCTCTCTCTCCATCTTCCATCTCCTCTGTCCTCTCTTTCCATCTCCCTCCATCTCTCTCTTCCATCTCCTTCTGTCTCTTCCCATCGCCCCTCTGTCTCTCTCCCTCCATCTTCCCTCTCCCGGTCTCCTCTTTCCATCTCCTCAGTGCTCTCTTCCATCTCCTCTGTCTCTCTCTCCACTCTTCCACTCCTCTGTCTCTCTCTCCATCACTCTCCTCTGTCATCTCTCCATCTCCTCTGTCTCTCTTCTCCATCTTCCATCTCCTCTCTCTCCATCTCCCATCTCCTCGGCCTCCATCTCCATCTCCTCTCCTCTCCATCTCCATCTTCCTCTGTCCATCTCCTCTCTCCATCTCCAATCTCCTCGTCTCTCTCTCCTCTTCCATCTCCTCTGTCTCTCTTCTCCATCTCCTCTCCTCTCCTCTCTCCATCTTCCAATCGCCTCTGTCTCAACTCTCATCCATCTTCCATCTCCCTCTGTCTCCTCTCTCCATCTTCCATCTCCTCTGTCTCTCTTTCCATCATCCTCTCCTCGTCTCTCTCTCCATCTTCCATCTCCTCTCTCTCTCCTCTCTCCACCTCCTCGGTCTCTCTCTCTCCATCTTCCATCTCCTCTGTCTCTCTCCTCCATCTCATCTCCGACGGCCTCTCTCTCCATCTTCCATCTCCCTCTGGCTCTCTCCTCTCCATCTCCCTGTCTCTCTCCCACCGTCCACTCCGCTGTCTCTCGCTCCATCTTCAATCTCCTCTGTCTCCTCTCTCCCTCCACTCCATCTCCTCTGTCTCTCTCCTCCAGCTTCCATCTCCTCTGTCTCTCTTTCCCTCTCCTCTGTCTCTCTTCCGATCTCCTCTGTCTCTCTCTCCATCTTCCATCTCCTCTGTCCTCTCTCTCCCATCTTCCATCTCCTCTTGTCTCTCTCCCATCTTCCATCTCCTCTGTCTCTCTCTTCCTCTCCTCTGTCCTCCTCCTCTCTCTCGCTCTCCAGCTCCTCGTGTCTCTCTCTCTTCCATCTCCCTCTGTCTCTCTTTCTCTCTTCCATCTCCTCTGTCCTCTCTTTCCATCTCCTCTTCTCTCTCTCTCCATCTTCCATCTCCTCTGTCTCCTCTCTCCATCTTCCAACTCCTCTGTCTCTCTCTCCATCTTCCATCTCCTCTGTCTCTTCTTCCATCTCTCTGTCCTCCTCTCCATCCTCCTCTGTCTCTCTCTCCATCTTCCATCCTCTGCCTCTCTCTCCTCTTCCATCTCTCTCTTCTCTCTCCACTCTCTCCATCTTCCATCTTCCCTCCTCTGTCCTCTCTCTCCATCTTCCATCTCCTCTGTCCTCTCTCCATCTTCCATCTCCTCTGTCCTCCTCTTTCCATCTTCCTCTCCTCTCTCTCTCTCTCCATCTTCCATCTCCTCTGTCTCTCTCATCAATCTTCCATCTCCTCTGTCCTCTCTCCATCTCCCTCTGTCGCGCTGTCCCATCTCCTCTCTCTCTCTCTCTCCATCTATCCATCTCCTCTGTCTCTCTCTCCATCTTCATCTCCTCTGTCCTCTCTTTCCATCTCCTCTGTCTCTCTCTCCATCTCCACTCTCACTCGCTCCATCTTCCATCTCCTCTGTCTCTCTTCCTCCCATCTCCTCTGCTCTCTCTCCGATCCCTCTGTCTCTCTCTCCATCTCCCTCTGCTCTCTCCTCTCGCTCCATCTTCCATCTCCTCTGTCTCTCTCTCCATCTTCCATCTCCTCTGTCTCTCTCTCTCCATCTTCCATCTCCTCTGTCTCTCTCTCCCATCTTCCATCTCCTCTGGTCTTCACTCTCTCCATCCTCCTCTGTCTCTCTCTCCCACTCCCACTCTCTCTCTCTCTCCTCATCTCCATCTCCTCTGTCTCTCTCACTCCATCTTCCATCTCCTCTGTCCTCTTTCCATCTCCATCTCCTCTGTCTCTTCTCTCCATCTTCCATCTCCTCGTCTCTCTCTCCATTCCATCTCCTCTCTCTCTCTTCCATCTCCTCGTCTCTCTCTCCTCTTCCATCTCCTCTCTCTCTCTCTCCATCTTCTCTCCATCTCCTCTGTCTCTCTCCTCCATCTTCCATCTCCTCTTTCTCTCTCTCCATCTTCCATCTCCTCTCTGTCTCTCATCTCCATCTCCTCTTCTCTCTCGTCCATCTCCTCTGTCCTCTCTCTCCATCTCCTCCGCTCTCCTGTCCTCTCTCCATCTTCCATTCCTCTGTCCTCTCTCTCCATCTTCCATCTCCTCTGCTGTCTCTCTCTTTCCATCTCCATCTCCTCTGTCTCTCTCTCCATCTTCCATCTCCTCTGTCTCTCTCTCCATCTTCCATCTCCTCTGTCTCTCTCTCCATCTCTCTCTCTCTCTCTCTCTCTCCATCTTCCATCTCCTCTGTCTCTCTCCTCTTCCATCTCCTCTGTCTCTCTTCTCCATCATTCCATCTCCGTCTGTCTCTCTCTGTCCATCTTCCATCTCCTCTGTCTCTCTTCTCCAACTTCCATCTCCTCTGTCTCTCTCTCCATCTTCCATCTCCTCTGTCTCTCTTTCCATCTTCCATCTCCTCTGTCCTCCTCGTCCATCCTCCTCTCTCTCTCCTCCATCTCCTCTCCTCTGTCTCTCTCTCCATCGTCCATCTCCTCTGTCTCTCTCTCCATCTTCCATCTCCTCTGTCTCTCTTCTCCATCTTCCATCTCCTCTCTCCTCTCTCTCCATCCCCTCTCCCGTCTCTCTCTCCATCTTCCATCTCCCTCTGTCTCTCTTCTCCATCTTCCATCTCCTCTGTTCTCTCTCCCATCTTCCATCTCCTCTGTCCCTCCCTCCATCTCCATCCCTCCTCTGTCCTCTCCTCTCCATCTTCCATCTCCTCTGTCTCTCTCTCCATCTTCCATCTCCTCTCTCTCGCTTCTCTTCCATCTCCTCTCCACCTCCTCTGGTCTCTCTCTCTCCTCGCTCCATCTCCTCTGTCTCTCTCTCTCTCCATCTCCTCTGTCTCTCTCTCCATCTTCCATCTCCTCTGTCTCTCTTCTCCATCTCCATCCCTCCTCTGTCTCTCTCTTCCATCTCCTCTGCTCTTCCTCTCCATCTTCCATCTCCTCTGTCTCTCTCTCCATCTTCCATCTCCTCTGTCCTCTCTCTCCATCTCCCTCTCCTCGTCTCTCTCTCTCATCTTCCATCTCCTCCTGTCCTCTCTCTCCATCTTCCATCTCCTCTGTCTCTCTCCATCTTCCATCTCCTCTGTCTCTCTCTCCATCTACCATCTCTCTCTCTCTCTCTCCCATCCTCTCCATCTCCTCTGTCTCTCTCGCTCCCATCTTCTCATCTCCTCTGTCTCTTCCTCTCCTCTCCTCTCTCTCCACTTCCATCTCCTCTGTGTCTCTCTTCCATCTCCTCTGTCTCTCTTTCCATCTCCTCTGTCTCTCTTTCCATCTCCTCTGTCTCTCTTTCCATCTTCCTCTCTCTCTCTCTCCATCGCCTCTGCCACCTCCTCTCTCCATCTTCCATCTCCTCTGTCTCTCTTTCCATCTCCTCTGTCTCTCTCCATCTTCCATCTCCTCTGTCTCTCTCTCCATCTCCTCTGTCTCTCTTTCCATCTTCCATCTCCTCTGTCTCTCTTTCCATCTCCATCTCCTCTGTCTCTCTCTCCATCTTCCATCTCCTCTGTCTCTCTCTCCATCTTCCATCTCCTCTCTCTCTCTCTGCTCCATCTCCATCTCCTCTGTCCTCTCTCCATTTCCATCTCCTCTGTCTCTCTCTCCATCTTCCATCTCCTCTGTCTCTCTTTCCATCTCCTCTGTCTCTCTCTCCATCTCCTCTGTCTCTTCCATCTCCTCTGTCTCTCTCTCCATCTCCTCTGTCTCTCTCTCCATCTCCTCTGTCTCTCTCTCCATCTTCCATCTCCTCTGTCTCTCTCTCCATCTCCTCTGTCTCTCTCTCCATCTCCTCTGTCTCTCTCTCCATCTTCCTATCCTCTGTCTCTCTCTCCATCTTCCATCTCCACTGTCTCTCCTCTGTCCCATCTTTCCATCTCCTCTGTCTCTCTTTCCATCTTCCTCTTGCTCTCTTTCCATCTCCATCTTCCTCTGCCCTCTCTCCACTCTTCCATCTCCTCTGTCTCTCTCTCCATCTTCCATCTCCTCTGTCTCTCTTTCCATCTCCTCTGTCTCTCTTTCCATCTCCTATCTCCCTCTCTCCTCTTCCATCTCATCTCTCTCTCTCATCTTCCTCATCTCCTCTGTCTCTCTTCCATCTTCCATCTCCTCTCTCCTCTTTCCATCTCCTCGTGCTCTCTTTCCATCTTCCATCTCTCTCTCCGCTCTCTTCCATCTCCTCTGTCTCTCTCTCCATCTTCCATCTCCTCTGTCTCTCTCTCCATCTTCCATCTCTCTGTCTCTCTCTTCCAGCTCCTCTGTCTCTTCTCTCCATCTTCCATCTCCTCTGTCGCTCTTCTTCCATCTCCCTGTCTCTCTGTCCATCTTCCATCTCCTCTGTCTCTTCTCCATCTTCCTCTCCTCTCTCTCTCTCCTCCATCTTCCATCTCCTCTGTCTCTCTCTCCATCTTCCATCTCCTCTGGCTCTCTTCCATCGTCCATCTCCTCTGTCTCTCTTTCCTCTCCTCTGTCTCTCTCTCCATCTTTCTGTCCCCCTTCCATCTCCTCTGTCTCTCCCTCCATCTTCCATCTCCTCTGTCTCTCTTTCCATCTCCTCTGTCCTCTCGTCTTCCATCTCCTCTGTCTCCCCTCTCTCTTCCATCTCCTCTGTCTCTCTCTCCTCTCTTCCATCTCCTCTGTCTCTCTTTCCTCTCCTCTGTCCTCTCTTTCCATCTCCTCTGTCTCTCTTTCCATCTCTCCATCTCCTCTGTCTCTCTCTCTTCCATCTCCTCTTCTCTCTCTCCATCTTCCATCTCCTCTGTCTCTCTCTTCCATCTCCTCTGTCTCTCTCTCCATCTTCCATCTCCTCTGTCTCTCTTTCCATCTCCTCTGTCTCTCTCTCCATCTTCCATCTCCTCTGTCTCTCTTTCCATCTCCTCTGTCTCTCTTTCCATCTCCTCTGTCTCTCGTTTCCTCTCCAGCTCCTCTTCTCCTCTTCCATCTCCTCTGTCTCTCTCCTCTCCATCCTTCTGTCTCCTCTGTCTCTCTCTCATCTCCTCTGTCTCTCTCCTCCATCTTCCATCTCCTCCCTCTGTCTCCTCCATCTTCCATCTCCTCTGTCTCTCCTCCATCTTCCATCCTCTCTCTCTCTCTCCCTCATCCTCTCTCTCTCTCTCCCCATTCTCTCTGTCTCTCTTTCCATCTCCTCTGTCTCTCTTTCCATCTTCCATCTCCTCTGTCTCTCTCTCCATCTTCCATCTCCTCTGTCTCTTCTCTCTTCCATCCTCCTCCTGTCGCTCTCTCTCCATCTTCCATCTCCTCTGTCTCTCTTTCCATCTTCATCCTCCCCCTCTCTCTCTCTCCATCTCCATCTCCTCGTCTCTCTTTCCATCTTCCATCTTCCTCTGGTCACTCTCTCTCCAGTCTTCCATCTCCTCTTCTCTCTCTCCATCTTCCATCTCCTCTGTCTCTCTCTCCATCTTCCATCTCCTCTGTCTCTCTTTCCATCTCCTCTGTCTCTCTCTCCATCTCCTCTGTCTCTCTCTCTCCATCTTCCATCTCCTCTGTCTCTCTTTCCATCTTCCATCTCCTCTGTCTCTCTCTCCATCTTCCTCTGTCTCTCTCTCCTCTCTCTCTTCCTCTCCTCTGTCCTCTTCCATCTCCTCTGGTCTCTCTCTCCATCTTCCATCTCCTCTGTCTCTCTTCCATCTCCCTCTGTCTCTCTCTCCCTCCATCTCCTCTGTCTCTCTCTCCATCTTCCATCTCCTTGTCTCTCTCTCCATCTCTCCATCTCCTCTGTCTCTCTCTCCATCTCCTCTCTCTCCTCTTCCCATCTTCCATCTCCTGCTGTCTTCTCTTTCCATCTTCCATCTCCTCTGTCTCTCTCTCCATCTCCTCTGTCTCTCTTTCCATCTCCTCTGTCTCTCTCCATCTCCTCTCTCTCGCTTCCTCCATCTTCCCTCTCCTCTGCTCTCTTCCATCTTCCATCTCCTCTGTCTCTCTCTCCATCTTCCATCTCCTCTGTCTCTCTTTCCATCTCCTCTGTCTCTCTTTCCATCTCCTCTGTCTCTCTCTCCATCTTCCATCTCCTCTGTCTCTCTTTCCATCTCCTCTGTCTCTCTCTCTCCATCTTCCAATCCTCCTCTGTCTGCTCTCTCCATCTTCCATCTCCTCCTGTCTCTCTCCTCGGCCCATCTCTCCATCTCCTCTGGCTCTCTTCCATCTTCCATCTCCTCTGTCTCTCTCTCCATCTTCCATCCTGCCTCTGTCTCCCTCTTCCATCTCCTCTGCTCTCTCTCTGTCCATCTCCTCTGTCTCTCTCTCCCATCTTCCATCTCCTCTGTCTCTCTCTTCCCATCTCCTCTGTCTCTCTTTCCATCTCCCTGTCTCTCTCTCTCTCATCCATCTTCATCTCCTCTGTCCCATCTTTCCATCTCCTCTGTCCTGTCTCTCTCTCCATCTCCTCTGTCTCTCTCTCCATCTTCCATCTCCTCTGTCTCTCTTTCCATCTTCCATCTCCTCTGTCTCTCTCTCCATCTCCTCTGTCTCTCTTTCCATCTCCTCTGTCTCTCTCTCCATCTCCTCTGTCTCTCTCTCCATCTTCCATCTCCTCTGTCTCTCTTTCCATCTTCCATCTCCTCTGTCTCTCTCTCCATCTCCTCTGTCTCTCTCTCCATCTTCCATCTCCTCTGTCTCTCTCTCCATCTCCTCTGTCTCTCTCTCCATCTTCCATCTCCTCTGTCTCTCTCTCCATCTTCCATCTCCTCTGTCTCTCTTTCCATCTTCCATCTCCTCTGTCTCTCTCTCCATCTTCCATCTCCTCTGTCTCTCTCTCCTCTCCTCTGTCTCTCTTTCATCTCCATCTCCTTGTCTCTCTCTTCCATCTTCCCTTCTCCTCTGTCCTTCTCTCTCTCCATCTTCCACTCGTTCCATCTCCATCGTCTCTCCTCTCCATCTTCCAGCTCCTCTGTCTCTCTTTCCATCTCCCTCTGTCTCTCTCTCCATCGTCCATTCCCTCTCGCTCTTCCTCTTTCCATCTCCTCTGTCTCTCTCTCCATCTTCCATCTCCTCTGTCTCTCTTTCCATCTCCTCTGTCTCTCTTTCCATCTCCATCTCCTCTGTCTCTCTTTCCATCTTCCAACGTCCTCTGTCCTCATTTCCATCTTCCATCTCCTCTGTCTCTCTCCATCTTCCATCTCCTCTGTCTCCTCTCTCTCCATCTCCTCTGTCTCTCGCGTCCATCTTCCATCCCTCTGTCTCTCATCTTCCATCTCCTCTGTCCTCTCTTCCATCTTTCCATCTCCTCTGTCTCTCTCTCCATCTCCTCTGTCTCTCTCTCCATCTCCTCGTCCTCGCTTCTCCCCTAGTCCTCTCCTCTTCTCTCTCTCCATCTTCCATCGCCTCTGTCCTCTCCTTTCCATCTCCTCTGTCTCTCTCATCCTCTCCTCTGTCTCTCTCTCCCTCCATCTCCATCTCTCCTCTTCTCTCTCTCCATCTCCTCTGTCTCTCTCTCCATCTCCTCTGTCTCTCTCTCTCCATCTTCCATCTCCTCTGTCTCTCTCTCCATCTTCCATCTCCTCTGTCTCTCTCTCCATCTTCCATCTCCTCTGTCTCTCTCTCCATCTTCCATCTCCTCTGTCTCTCTTTCCATCTCCATCTCCTCTGTCTCTCTTCCATCTCCTCTGTCTCTCTCTCCATCTTCCATCTCCTCTGTCCTCTCTTTTCCATCTCCTCTGTCCTCTCTTTCCATCTCTCTGTCCTCTCTCTCCATCGTCCATCTCCTCTGTCTCTCTCTCCATCTTCCATCTCCTCTGTCTCTCTTTCCATCTTCCATCATCTCTCTCTCTCTCTCCATCTTCCATCTCCTCTGTCTCTCTCTCCATCCTCCATCTCCTCTGTCTCTCTCTCCATCTTCCATCTCCTCTGTCTCTCTCTCCATCTTCCATCTCCTCTGTCTCTCTTTCCATCTTCCATCTCCTCTGTCTCTCTTTCCATCTTCCATCTCCTCTGTCTCTCTCTCCATCTCCTCTGTCTCTCTCTCCATCTTCCATCTCCTCTGTCTCTCTTTCCATCTCCTCTGTCTCTCTCTCCATCTTCCATCTCCTCTGTCTCTCTCCATCTTCCATCTCCTCTGTCACTCTCTCCATCTTCCATCTCCTCTGTCTCTCTCTCCATCTTCCATCTCCTCTGTCTCTCTCTCCATCTTCCATCTCCTCTGTCTCTCTTTCCATCTCCTCTGTCTCTCTTTCCATCTCCTCTGTCTCTCTCTCCATCTTCCATCTCCTCTGTCTCTCTCTCCATCTTCCATCTCCTCTGTCTCTCTTTCCATCTCCTCTGTCTCTCTTTCCATCTTCCATCTCCTCTGTCTCTCTCTCCATCTCCATCTCCTCGTCTCTCTCTCCGTCTTCATGCTCCTCTGTCTCTCTTTCCATCTTCCATCTCCTCTGTCTCTCTTTCCATCTTCCATCTCCTCTGTCTCTCTCTCCATCTCCTCTGTCTCTCTCTCCATCTTCCCTCTCCTCTGTCTCTCTCTCCATCTCCTCTGTCTCTCTCTCCATCTTCCATCTCCTCTGTCTCTCTCTCCGTCTTCCATCTCCTCTGTCTCTCTCTCCATCTTCCATCTCCTCTGTCTCTCTTTCCATCTCCTCTGTCTCTCTCTCCATCTTCCATCTCCTCTGTCTCTCTCTCCATCTCCTCTGTCTCTCTCTCCATCTTCCATCTCCTCTGTCTCTCTTTCCATCTCCTCTGTCTCTCTCTCCATCTTCCATCTCCTCTGTCTCTCTCTCCATCTTCCATCTCCTCTGTCTCTCTTCCATCTCCTCTGTCTCTCTTTCCATCTCCTCTGTCTCTCTCTCCATCTTCCATCTCCTCTGTCTCTCTCTCCATCTTCCATCTCCTCTGTCTCTCTTTCCATCTCCTCTGTCTCTCTTTCCATCTTCCATCTCCTCTGTCTCTCTTTCCATCTTCCATCTCCTCTGTCTCTCTCTCCATCTTCCATCTCCTCTGTCTCTCTCTCCATCTTCCATCTCCTCTGTCTCTCTCTCCATCTTCCATCTCCTCTGTCTCTCTTTCCATCTTCCATCTCCTCTGTCTCTCTTTCCATCTCCTCTGTCTCTCTCTCCATCTTCCATCTCCTCTGTCTCTCTTTCCATCTCCTCTGTCTCTCTCTCCATCTTCCATCTCCTCTGTCTCTCTTTCCATCTCCTCTGTCTCTCTCTCCATCTTCCATCTCCTCTGTCTCTCTCTCCATCTTCCATCTCCTCTGTCTCTCTCTCCATCTTCCATCTCCTCTGTCTCTCTCCATCTTCCATCTCCTCTGTCTCTCTTTCCATCTCCTCTGTCTCTCTTTCCATCTCCTCTGTCTCTCTTTCCATCTTCCATCTCCTCTGTCTCTCTCTCCATCTTCCATCTCCTCTGTCTCTCTTTCCATCTCCTCTGTCTCTCTCTCCATCTTCCATCTCCTCTGTCTCTCTCTCCATCTCCTCTGTCTCTCTTTCCATCTTCCATCTCCTCTGTCTCTCTCTCCATCTTCCATCTCCTCTGTCTCTCTCTCCATCTTCCATCTCCTCTGTCTCTCTCTCCATCTTCCATCTCCTCTGTCTCTCTCTCCATCTCCTCTGTCTCTCTCTCCATCTTCCATCTCCTCTGTCTCTCTCTCCGTCTTCCATCTCCTCTGTCTCTCTCTCCATCTTCCATCTCCTCTGTCTCTCTCTCCATCTCCTCTGTCTCTCTCTCCATCTTCCATCTCCTCTGTCTCTCTCTCCATCTCCTCTGTCTCTCTCTCCATCTTCCATCTCCTCTGTCTCTCTTTCCATCTCCTCTGTCTCTCTCTCCATCTTCCATCTCCTCTGTCTCTCTCTCCATCTTCCATCTCCTCTGTCTCTCTTTCCATCTCCTCTGTCTCTCTCTCCATCTTCCATCTCCTCTGTCTCTCTTTCCATCTTCCAGCTCCTCTGTCTCTCTCTCCATCTCCATCTCCTCTGTCCTCTCTCTCCATCTTCCATCTCCTCTGTCTCTCTCTCCATCTTCCATCTCCTCTGTCTCTCTCTCCATCTTCATCTCCTCTGTCTCTCTCTCCATCTTCCATCTCCTCTGTCTCTCTTTCCATCTCCTCTGTCTCTCTCTCCATCTTCCATCTCCTCTGTCTCTCTCTCCATCTTCCATCTCCTCTGTCTCTCTCTCCATCTTCCATCTCCTCTGTCTCTCTCTCCATCTTCCATCTCCTCTGTCTCTCTCTCCATCTTCCATCTCCTCTGTCTCTCTCTCCATCTTCCATCTCCTCTGTCTCTCTTTCCATCTTCCATCTCCTCTGTCTCTCTCTCCATCTTCCATCTCCTCTGTCTCTCTCTCCATCTTCCATCTCCTCTGTCTCTCTCTCCATCTCCTCTGTCTCTCTCTCCATCTTCCATCTCCTCTGTCTCTCTTTCCATCTTCCATCTCCTCTGTCTCTCTCTCCATCTTCCATCTCCTCTGTCTCTCTCTCCATCTTCCATCTCCTCTGTCTCTCTCTCCATCTTCCATCTCCTCTGTCTCTCTTTCCATCTCCTCTGTCTCTCTTTCCATCTTCCATCTCCTCTGTCTCTCTCTCCATCTTCCATCTCCTCTGTCTCTCTCTCCATCTTCCATCTCCTCTGTCTCTCTCTCCATCTTCCATCTCCTCTGTCTCTCTTTCCATCTTCCATCTCCTCTGTCTCTCTCTCCATCTTCCATCTCCTCTGTCTCTCTTTCCATCTCCTCTGTCTCTCTTTCCATCTCCTCTGTCTCTCTCTCCATCTTCCATCTCCTCTGTCTCTCTTTCCATCTTCCATCTCCTCTGTCTCTCTTTCCATCTTCCATCTCCTCTGTCTCTCTCTCCATCTTCCATCTCCTCTGTCTCTCTCTCCATCTTCCATCTCCTCTGTCTCTCTCTCCATCTTCCATCTCCTCTGTCTCTCTCTCCATCTTCCATCTCCTCTGTCTCTCTCTCCATCTTCCATCTCCTCTGTCTCTCTCTCCATCTTCCATCTCCTCTATCTCTCTTTCCATCTTCCATCTCCTCTGTCTCTCTTTCCATCTTCCATCTCCTCTGTCTCTCTCTCCATCTTCCATCTCCTCTGTCTCTCTCTCCATCTTCCATCTCCTCTGTCTCTCTCTCCGTCTTCCATCTCCTCTGTCTCTCTCTCCGTCTTCCATCTCCTCTGTCTCTCTTTCCATCTTCCATCTCCTCTGTCTCTCTCCATCTTCCATCTCCTCTGTCTCTCTCTCCATCTTCCATCTCCTCTGTCTCTCTCTCCATCTTCCATCTCCTCTGTCTCTCTCTCCATCTTCCATCTCCTCTGTCTCTCTCTCCATCTTCCATCTCCTCTGTCTCTCTCTCCATCTTCCATCTCCTCTGTCTCTCTTTCCATCTTCCATCTCCTCTGTCTCTCTTTCCATCTTCCATCTCCTCTGTCTCTCTCTCCATCTTCCATCTCCTCTGTCTCTCTCTCCATCTCCCATCTCCTCTGTCTCTCTCTCCATCTTCCATCTCCTCTGTCTCTCCGTCTGGGTCAGGGTTTCGTACGTAGCAGAGCAGCTCCCTCCCCTTCTGAGAACCAATTTACTCCGCCCTTTCCCACAGAAACCAGTTCAGGTCCAGTCTTCCAGGAATCTACAGTAGAGGGGATAAACCCCCCAACCAGAACCACACATATCCAGTTCCACATCTGTTTGCAGTCAGAGAGGGTCCATTCTTGTCCCCCTAATTGTTTGGTTAAATTGGATCCAGCTGGTCCCACCCGGCCCGCCTGCACACCCCCACAGGGGAATCAAGCCGCCCTGCAGCAGCCTGGTTATGCAACAGCAGCACGTGTTGGAGCTTCAGGTGTTTGATAAACTCATCAGAACCACATGTTCTGTTATCACAGCGAGCCCTGCTTCATATGGATCATATACTGGGTTCTGAGCGGTTACATAATGACCTGGACCGTTTCCTGGGTTTAGCATGAGGCAGCGTAGCTTCAGGGTTGGAGGGGACTGCTCGCCGTTTGGCAGCTGAAGGCTAAAGGAACAGAATCGGGTCATGTTCTTCCTAAACTGGGCCGGTTCTGAGAGAACCTGGAACATAGTGTTAGAGAGGAGCAGCCTAGTGTTTCCTGAAGGTCTCCTCCTCTGATATATTTCGCTCTCTTGTCTTCCTGTGGGTTTCAGGTGTGTTTCTGTTCATCTGGTTCTGAACCATTTCTGATTGTGTTCAGATAATTTGTTCTCCTGCAGGTTCAGGTGTAAACTGTTGACCTTTGACCTGCAGGTTAGATGACAAGCCCTAATATTCTGCAGCAGAGCCACGTTCAGTTTCCCATCCAGATGCTGTCGGGTTTACAGCTGCAGTCTTACTGCTGGTGGAACCAACACAGAACTTCTATTATTAGACGTCTTCTGCTTTCTGTCACCTGGTGCTGTGGGTCAGAGACATCTGGAACATCTGCTGCCTTCACTGGACCCAGCAGAATCTGGAGAAAACGCTTTAAGTCCAAAGGGCTTTTCAGAACATCAGAGGAAGATGGTTAAACAGTCAAAGACCTTCATTCTATTCAAATGATTTATCCCTGAAGGGTCATTCAGCGTAGCGGCCCACTCAGGTAGAACCGACAGTCACACAGTTAACACGCTCCTGTACACATGATCAAATGGCCTCCATCAAACTCCTTTCAATAAAAGACTAATAAACATTAAAATAATGTCCCGTCCTCAGCAGATGGACCCTCTGCTGACCTGCCTTTAGAACACATTCTGTATTCGTGTCAAACTGAAGTTTGGGTCGGAAATGCTCATCGGTCTGAGCGCTGAGGAGCAGAAAATGCATCAGAATCATCTATGGGGCACCTTCATTCTCACTGAGAATAAAACGGTGTCGGATCAGCAGATTAACTCCTAACAAGTCAGGTTTGATGACTCCTAAGGTGGACCAGCTGGAGACAATCACACATGACCATAAAAATCTGCTAAAGTTGCTCCTAATTGTGGATCGATGGCAGCTTTGGTTCAGCTGGAGGACATCACCAATAGAAGAAGCTGAAGAACCTCCTGACCTGCTGGTACATGATGATGGATGGCTCATCAGCTGATTTAGATTGTCCAGGACAATAATCTTGGAGCTCTGCATGGAGCCGGGCTCAGTGTTACAGAGGGAAACCAGGAAGAACCGTGGGTCTCTGGTTCCAGTTCTCACTACCCTGCGGTTCAAGATGACAACCGTTTTACTTTCAGTCAGGTTTGAGTCGCTGATGTCATTCAAGTAGCTGGTGGTTTACTGTAATTCACAAATATCTCTCACGGTCTAGTCAAAGTCTCTGCAATGACATGTCTACGCACAGTTTCTACATCTGAATTTTTGTGTGGCGCATATTTCAGGATTTCTTCCTACACACGAGGCCCCTGGTTCTTTTGTCTTTGAAACATTGAGGTCCAAACATTTTCGTGGTCTGACTCCGAGCCTTGATGACCTGAAAGGAGGACTGTGTTAGCAGTTGACCCACCTGCAGCTGTTTGTATACAATATGAAAAGGAGAGGTGTGAGAACACAGCCCTGAGGTGTCCCTCTGTCATCAGGACATCTGACATGTTGCCACTAACAACAATCCTCTGTCACAAGATTTAAAGCAACAACAAAAACTGATCAGGCAACTGAGACAAAGATGGCAAAATAAAACTTTCTCCAAATGGCCGGGATGTTAAATATGTTGCATCCTCTACAGCTTTACAGGCTGAAAGCAGATTGTAATATATCTAATTTATCAGCCACAAGGTGGCGATCTATACCTGAAAGTTCTTTCAGACGTTTTCATGACCGTCGAATGGATCTAGGGAAGTTTTCCATATTACAGGAAGCTGGCAATGGTCAGCACACATTTGAAAGAGGTGATAACTCCCTAACTCAGTTGGACACCGTCCTCCCACCAGGCCCGCCAGGTCCAGGTGCTTTCCTTTTGTTCTCTTTAGACAGGAGCCAGCCATATCTTTGGAGATAAAAAGGTCTTTTTGAGCTGTGAGAGAACTCCTCCACCATCTTCATCAGTAAAAGTAAATAGATAAAAACTGTTTGGTAATAAATTGTTGCCTCTGTTTTATGAGCATTTCAAAACCGTCTGAAGGTTTGTTCCTGAAGGCCACGGCTGTAGCTTCATGCCAAGCTGCTCTAATGTCCCCTTTAAGCTTAGTTTAAGTGACCTTTTTACCTTTTTAACTGTTTTACCTGTTGGATTTAAATTTATTCTGGTGCTTTTGAGCCTGATGTCCGGTTTCAGGAGGAATAAATTGGTTCCAAAAATAAATGTTGAGGATTTAAAGAATTGGATCCAAAGCTGAGCAGCTGTGTGAAAATCCATCTCCAACACAGCTCATTTATTTCCACATTGTTCCCTCTAAAGTCCCTCTGGACCATCTTTTGGCCTGGTTTTGAGCCGATTCTGGATCAGCTGCTGTCTCTGCGGATCCACAACAAACAGAAACCTGGAGCCAAACGCTGACTCAGCGGGAATCCCTTGGACCGGTCAGGGAATCTCCTCCATAAAACACCCAGACTGGAATCTCATCTCCTGCCCTGGTGAGATCAGACCGACTCCCTGATGGATGCTGCAGGGCCGTTCCTATGGCAACACTCTGGGTGGTCTCTCCTTCAGAGTTTGGTTCTGTTCAGAGGGCTCAGAATGAGTCAGGCAGTCTACCATAAACCCAGATGATGGACAGAACCATGGAACCTGCTGCAGTCTGAAGCTCTTCATGTGTTTCTTCTCTGTTTGAGGAGAAACTTCAGACTCCTCACTCTGTAACTGTGGAGTTCTGGCGCCCCCCAGTGGGCAAAAGTAGCTCCATGGCAGAAAGCAATGCTCACTTTATCTCTTGAGATGCTGATGCAGAAGCAGCTCAGTGCTTTGAAAGTCCAGTTAAACCAGTAAAACCTACAAAGATTAAAATACACTGCTCCAAAAAATAAAGGGAACACTCAAATAACACATCCTAGATCTGAATGAATGAAATATTCTCATTAAATACTTTGTTCTGTACAAAGTAAAATGTTCTGACAACAAAATCACACAAAAATCATCAATCGAAATCAAATTTATTAATCAATGGAGGCCTGGATTTGGAGTCACACACAAAATGAAAATGGAAAAACTAGAGGCTGATCCAACTTTGATGTAATGTCCTTACAGCAAACCTTCTTGCCACAGCTCGCATTGATGTGCCATCCTGGATGAGCTGCACTACCTGAGCCACTTGTGTGAGTTGTAGAGTCCGTCTCATGCTACCACGAGTGTGAAAGCACCACCAACATTCAAAAGTGACCAAAACATCAGCCAGAAAGCATCGGTACTGAGAAGTGGTCTGTGGTCCCCACCTGCAGAACCACTCCTTTATTGAGTGTCTTGATAATCACCAAAGATTTCCCCCTGTTGTCTTTTCTATTTGAACAACAAGATGTGAAATTGATTGTCAATCAGTGTTGCTTCCTAAGTGGACAGTTTGATTTCACAGAAGTTTGATTTACTTGGAGTTATATTGTATTGTTGGTGTGACCACCCTTTGCCTTCAAAACAGCATCAATTCTTCCAGGTCCACTTGCACACAGTTTTTGAAGGAACTGGGCTGGTAGGTTGTTCCAAACATCTTGGAGAACTAACCACAGATCTTCTGTGGCTCTATGTTTGGGTTCGCTCACTTAGCATTTTCTAAATTGATAAAAATAAATAATCATTTATATTTCTGAAAGCATTCTTTGTTTACAGCTTTTTTCACACCTGCCTAAAACTTTTATTTATAGATGAGATAAATACACAGACAGACAGAATTATGAAAGACCAGATATCTTTGGGTTCAAGATTCACTTCAAGATTTAATAAGGAAAGGTCACATCACAATTGGTGAAAATTATAGAGTTATATTGTGTTGTTTAAGTCTTCCCTTTATTTTTTCCCTTTACTTTTTCTCTTAATTTTTTCATTTAATTTTATCTCTTTATTTTTTCCTTTTATTTTTTCTCTTTACTTTTTCTCTTTATTTTTTCATTTAATTTTATCTCTTTATTTTTTCCTTTTATTTTTTCCCTTTATGTTTTCCTTTTATTTTATCTCTTTATTTTTTCCTTTTACTTTTTCTCTTTATTTTTTCCCTGTATTTTTTCCCTTTACTTTTTCTCTTTATTTTTTCCTTTTATTTTATCTCTTTATTTTTTCCTTTTATTTTTTCTCTTTATTTTTTCCTTTTATTTTATCTCTTTATTTTTTCCTTTTATTTTTTCTCTTTATTTTTTCCTTTTACTTTTTCTCTTTATTTTTTCCTTTTATTTTTTCTCTTTATTTTTTCCTTTTATTTTATCTCTTTATTTTTTCCTTTTATTTTTTCTCTTTATTTTTTCCTTTTATTTTATCTCTTTATTTTTTCCTTTTATTTTTTCTCTTTATTTTTTCCTTTTACTTTTTCTCTTTATTTTTTCCTTTTATTTTATCTCTTTATTTTTCCTTTTATTTTTTCCTTTTATTTTATCTCTTTTTTTTCTTTTATTTTTTCCCTTTACTTTTTCTCTTTATTTTTTCCTTTTATTTTATCTCTTTATTTTTTCCTTTTATTTTTTCTCTTTATTTTGTCCCTTTACTTTTTCTCTTTATTTTTTCCTTTTATTTTTTCTCTTTATTTTTTCCTTTTATTTTATCTCTTTATTTTTTCCTTTTATTTTTTCTCTTTATTTTTTCCTTTTATTTTTTCTCTTTATTTTTTCCTTTTATTTTTTCTCTTTATTTTTTCCTTTTATTTTTTCTCTTTATTTTTTCCCATTACTTTTTCTCTTTATTTTTTCCTTTTATTTTTTCTCTTTATTTTTTCCTTTTATTTTTTTCTCTTTATTTTTTCCATTTACTTTTTCCCTTTACTTTTTTCTTTACTTTTTTCTTTATTTTGTCCCTTTACTTTTTCTCTTTATTTTTTCTCTTTATTTTTTCCTTTTACTTTTTCTCTTTATTTTTTCCTTTTATTTTATCTCTTTATTTTTTCCTTTTATTTTTTCCTTTTATTTTATCTCTTTTTTTTCTTTTATTTTTTCCCTTTACTTTTTCTCTTTATTTTTTCCTTTTATTTTATCTCTTTTTTTTTTTCCTTTTATTTTTTCTCTTTATTTTGTCCCTTTACTTTTTCTCTTTATTTTTTCCTTTTATTTTATCTCTTTATTTTTTCCTTTTATTTTTTCTCTTTATTTTGTCCCTTTACTTTTTCTCTTTATTTTTTCCTTTTATTTTTTCTCTTTATTTTTTCCTTTTATTTTATCTCTTTATTTTTTCCTTTTATTTTTTCTCTTTATTTTTTCCTTTTATTTTTTCTCTTTATTTTTTCCTTTTATTTTTTTCTCTTTATTTTTTCCATTTACTTTTTCCCTTTATTTTTTCCATTTACTTTTTCCCTTTACTTTTTTCTTTACTTTTTTCTTTATTTTGTCCCTTTACTTTTTCTCTTTATTTTTTCTCTTTATTTTTTCCTTTTACTTTTTCTCTTTATTTTTTTCTTTTATTTTTTCCCTTTACTTTTTCTCTTTATTTTTTCCTTTTATTTTATCTCTTTTTTTTCCTTTTATTTTTTCTCTTTATTTTGTCCCTTTACTTTTTCTCTTTATTTTTTCCTTTTATTTTTTCTCTTTATTTTTTCCTTTTATTTTATCTCTTTATTTTTTCCTTTTATTTTTTCCCTTTACTTTTTCTCTTTATTTTTTCCTTTTATTTTATCTCTTTTTTTTTTTCCTTTTATTTTTTCTCTTTATTTTGTCCCTTTACTTTTTCTCTTTATTTTTTCCTTTTATTTTTTCTCTTTATTTTTTCCTTTTATTTTATCTCTTTATTTTTTCCCATTACTTTTTCTCTTTATTTTTTCCTTTTATTTTTTCTCTTTATTTTTTCCTTTTACTTTTTCTCTTTATTTTTTCCTTTTATTTTTTCTCTTTATTTTTTCCTTTTATTTTATCTCTTTATTTTTTCCTTTTATTTTTTCTCTTTATTTTTTCCTTTTATTTTATCTCTTTATTTTTTCCTTTTATTTTTTCTCTTTATTTTTTCCTTTTACTTTTTCTCTTTATTTTTTCCTTTTATTTTATCTCTTTATTTTTTCCTTTTATTTTTTCCTTTTATTTTATCTCTTTTTTTTCTTTTATTTTTTCCCTTTACTTTTTCTCTTTATTTTTTCCTTTTATTTTATCTCTTTATTTTTTCCTTTTATTTTTTCTCTTTATTTTGTCCCTTTACTTTTTCTCTTTATTTTTTCCTTTTATTTTTTCTCTTTATTTTTTCCTTTTACTTTTTCTCTTTATTTTTTCCTTTTATTTTATCTCTTTTTTTTCCTTTTATTTTTTCTCTTTATTTTGTCCCTTTACTTTTTCTCTTTATTTTTTCCTTTTATTTTTTCTCTTTATTTTTTCCTTTTATTTTATCTCTTTATTTTTTCCTTTTATTTTTTCCCTTTACTTTTTCTCTTTATTTTTTCCTTTTATTTTATCTCTTTTTTTTTTCCTTTTATTTTTTCTCTTTATTTTGTCCCTTTACTTTTTCTCTTTATTTTTTCCTTTTATTTTTTCTCTTTATTTTTTCCTTTTATTTTATCTCTTTATTTTTTCCCATTACTTTTTCTCTTTATTTTTTCCTTTTATTTTTTCTCTTTATTTTTTCCTTTTACTTTTTCTCTTTATTTTTTCCTTTTATTTTTTCTCTTTATTTTTTCCTTTTATTTTATCTCTTTATTTTTTCCTTTTATTTTTTCCTTTTATTTTATCTCTTTATTTTTTCCTTTTATTTTTTCTCTTTATTTTTTCCTTTTACTTTTTCTCTTTATTTTTTCCTTTTATTTTATCTCTTTATTTTTTCCTTTTATTTTTTCCTTTTATTTTATCTCTTTTTTTTCTTTTATTTTTCCCTTTACTTTTTCTCTTTATTTTTTCCTTTTATTTTATCTCTTTATTTTTTCCTTTTATTTTTTCTCTTTATTTTGTCCCTTTACTTTTTCTCTTTATTTTTTCCTTTTATTTTTTCTCTTTATTTTTTCCTTTTATTTTATCTCTTTATTTTTTCCTTTTATTTTTTCTCTTTATTTTTTCCTTTTATTTTTTCTCTTTATTTTTTCCTTTTATTTTTTCTCTTTATTTTTTCCTTTTATTTTTTCTCTTTATTTTTTCCCATTACTTTTTCTCTTTATTTTTTCCTTTTATTTTTTCTCTTTATTTTTTCCTTTTATTTTTTTCTCTTTATTTTTTCCATTTACTTTTTCCCTTTACTTTTTTCTTTACTTTTTTCTTTATTTTGTCCCTTTACTTTTTCTCTTTATTTTTTCTCTTTATTTTTTCCTTTTACTTTTTCTCTTTATTTTTTCCTTTTATTTTATCTCTTTATTTTTTCCTTTTATTTTATCTCTTTTTTTTCTTTTATTTTTTCCCTTTACTTTTTCTCTTTATTTTTTCCTTTTATTTTATCTCTTTTTTTTTTCCTTTTATTTTTTCTCTTTATTTTGTCCCTTTACTTTTTCTCTTTATTTTTTCCTTTTATTTTATCTCTTTTTTTTTTCCTTTTATTTTTTCTCTTTATTTTGTCCCTTTACTTTTTCTCTTTATTTTTTCCTTTTATTTTTTCTCTTTATTTTTTCCTTTTATTTTATCTCTTTATTTTTTCCTTTTATTTTTTCTCTTTATTTTTTCCTTTTATTTTTTCTCTTTATTTTTTCCTTTTATTTTTTTCTCTTTATTTTTTCCATTTACTTTTTCCCTTTATTTTTTCCATTTACTTTTTCCCTTTACTTTTTTCTTTACTTTTTTCTTTATTTTGTCCCTTTACTTTTTCTCTTTATTTTTTCTCTTTATTTTTTCCTTTTACTTTTTCTCTTTATTTTTTTCTTTTATTTTTTCCCTTTACTTTTTCTCTTTATTTTTTCCTTTTATTTTATCTCTTTTTTTTTCCTTTTATTTTTTCTCTTTATTTTGTCCCTTTACTTTTTCTCTTTATTTTTTCCTTTTATTTTTTCTCTTTATTTTTTCCTTTTATTTTATCTCTTTATTTTTTCCTTTTATTTTTTCCCTTTACTTTTTCTCTTTATTTTTTCCTTTTATTTTATCTCTTTTTTTTTTCCTTTTATTTTTTCTCTTTATTTTGTCCCTTTACTTTTTCTCTTTATTTTTTCCTTTTATTTTTTCTCTTTATTTTTTCCTTTTATTTTATCTCTTTATTTTTTCCCATTACTTTTTCTCTTTATTTTTTCCTTTTATTTTTTCTCTTTATTTTTTCCTTTTATTTTTTTCTCTTTATTTTTTCCATTTACTTTTTCCCTTTACTTTTTTCTTTACTTTTTTCTTTATTTTTTCCCTTTACTTTTTTCTTTATTTTTTTCCTTTATTTTTTCAGCAGTGTAAATAAAAAGGTACAGAGAAATAAACCATCAGGTCAGATTTAATTTGAGAAATAAAAATAACCATTAGTAGTGAAGCTTCTTTATTATCACCAGGATGGATCCGCTTCCTGCATTTAGGCCCAGATTAATAAGCAGAACCACTGAGGGCTGTTCAGAACTGATCCAGTTCTACAAACCAACCTGGTGTGGAAAAGTCAGCAGAGTTTCATTTGTCTGTATTTAAGCTTTTATTATGTCGGGTAATTCCAGATCCATCCTTCATGACCCAGAACCAGACAACTGAATCCAGAACACGCCACCCCCAAGTTCATCCACCCATGTTAGAGGTGGGGTCCAGCAGTCATTGGTCCTGTCATGTAAAATCAAACATCTCTTTATAAACAAACCAATCAATAACTGATCGTTACATCATTTGGTCAAATTAAAGTTCTGCTTTTGTTCCATTTAAATACTGGTTTGAACCCGGTGATGGAGCAGTTTGGTCCAGCATGTTGCAGCAGGTTAGTTCTCCCTCAGGATTTGATGGATAAGCGGTTGGTGTTTGTTCTGCTGGACCATCAGAACAACTTCATCCCATCATACAAACCAGACTTCCTGGTTCTACACGCTGGTGTCTTGGTCCATGATGTCCCTGTATGTCTCTGAGGAGTTGGTCTTCCTAGAGTTCCTCCACAGATAATACTTGGTGGAGTTTGATGGGATGCTGGCTGAGCGGATGTAGTGCATGGATTTCCACATGGAGGCCTTGAAGCTCTGTGTTCTGGCGGTGAAGAAGATGAAGATCTGCAGCCCCTGGAGAAACACCAACACACACACAGAGGGACGTAATCAGTTGTTGTTGACAACCCATCTCTGTTTTTAAAGGTTTTAGTCTCTGCTGTGGGAGTGAGATCAGATGTTCTGAGCTTCCTTCCTGAGGAACAGGCTAATTATGAAGGAATGATGTTTCTTCTGCAGGCAGTATGTAGATAACTTCTCACTGGACCTGAACACCATGAATCTTAATGAATAACTAGGAAGGTAAATATTGGGTCTGAAGATTCGACAGAAGGTGATGGTCTCAGTGGAAGTGTGCCAGTGGGCTTGGTCCAGGGTTCTTCTGTAGTTCCTTCAACAAACGCATGGAGCACGGAGATGTCTGGGAAGATCTAGAATATTACCAACTCTACTGCTTCATTGTTAAAGATTATCTTTAAAATAGCTCCAGGTTCTATGCTGCTCCACAGGAACACGCCAACATCAGTTCATTGTTCTGAGCTCTGATCCATTATGGATCAGACGTCTTTATCTGCTTCACTTGGTCCATGGCATCTCCTCCTACATGAGGCTGGATCATCTACAGTCCATGTTCTCAGTTTCAGGGTGACTCTCTAGTCCTGAGAAGTGGGCAGAGCCATTCACTTAAATCATCTCCTTTGTTTTAGTCACGTTCAAAATGAGATGATTGTTTCCACACCAGGCCACAAAGTGGTCCACCACCTTCCTGTACTCAGCTTCTTGTCCATCTCTGATCCACCAACAACTGCAGAATCATCCGAGTATTTCTGCAGATGACAGGAGTCTGTCTGGTTCTGGAGGTCTGAGGTGTACAGAGTGAAAAGGAATGGTGAGAGTACAGTCCCCTGTGGTGCTCCTGTGCTGCTGACTACCTGGTTAGACTCACAACCCTTCAGTCTCACAAACTGTGGTCTGTTTGTCAGGTAGTCTTTAATCCAGGAGATTGTTGAGGCCTCCACCTGAGTCTTCTGGAGTTTCTGACAAAGCAAATCAGGTTGGATTGTATTAAATGTTCTGGAGAAATCAAAGAACATGATCCTCACAGTGCTGCTGGCTTTGTCCAGATGACAGTGGGTTTGTTGAAGCAGGTATATGATGGCATCTTCAACTCCAACTCCACAGCGATAAGCAAACTGAAGGAGGTCCTGATGGTTTATTGTTTGCTTACTCAGGTGGGCCAACAGGAGTCTCTCTAGGACCTTCATGATGTGGGATGTCAGGGCAACAGGTCTATAGTCATTGAGGACTGATGGGTGAAGACAGGAGGTCTTCCACATCACTGGAACCTTCTTCTGAGCCAGGCTAAGGTTGAGGAGGTGCTGCAACCCCACAGAGCTGCTCTGCACAGACCTTCTGGATTCCTCTCTAGTATGGTCCCAGTCTCAGAAATATTACACTAGAAGACGGCTGATGAATGACCTGGACGTGGCAGAACGTCATGGAACCACCATGATTCATGGTAGAAGACATGGGATGTTTTTTGCAGAAATAGACTGGAATCTGCTGGAGGTGACTTTTGATCCCAACCTCATGCTGGTGACATCTTTACAGGACAAGAGAACATCGATGGAAACCTTAACCAACCCAGCTCCAGTACCGTGAAGTTCTCCAGAACCAGACTAACATTCTTGTTATAGATCATTATGGTAGTTGTCGTACCTGTGTGGCGGTACAGAGGCAGAACAGGATGCTGAAGATCAGGTGCGGGGTTTCCTTGGTAACCAGGACGAAGTATCCCAGAGTCCAGGATAATCCCAACAGCACAGCCAGAGAGAAACTGACCAGGAACCTCTTGTTCAGGGAGGAGCTCCTGGTGCTGACGGGTCAACAGAAACAAAGGTCAGTGAGATATGGAGGTTCTTCACAGAGAGGAACCAGAGGCTGCATGATACCTGCTGGGCAGAACATTATGACCACTAATAGGTAAGATCCAACATGTTGGAGGTTCTTCATAGAGAGAAACCAGAGGCTGCATGATACCTGCTGGGCAGAACATTATGACCACTAACAGGTCAGATCCAACATGTTGGAGGTTCTTCATAGAGAGAAACCAGAGGCTGCATGTTACCTGCTTATAGCCTCGATCTGGCAGAACATTATGACCATTCGCAGGTCAGATTCAGATTCAACATGTTACAAATGTTTGAAAACTTCCTTGAGACGTTGCTTTTTACTTTCTGTATAAAGGGTTAAACATTTTTAATCAAATTGGATCAAAGTAGCTTTTAGTTGTCCTATTTCTGAAATCACATCGTTTTCAAACACCACTGTTCTCAGATACTGACATCATTCATATTGCTAAAACATTTACTCAATGAAATCAGATTATTTCGTGTTTAAAATTCATTTTCTGTAACTTGTTTTTTTAATTAGACATTTTATTCTCATCCTATTTAACTTTTGATAAATCTTCTTTCACGCTCCAATTGTCCAACTCAGTCCCTCTCTTATTAATGGCTTTTTATTATTAATATTATTATTGTTATTAGGAGAACTTAAAATGAACATTTATCAAAACATATTAATCAGTTTGAGTTTTAGAATATTTACATCTCCTATCAACATTATGGAAACTTCTACTACAACTGTATTCTGGTCAATTTGTTAGTTTGACTATAGAGTTTCTTTTAAAAAACTAACATTAATCTTTAAAAATGATTTCATGGCGTTAACAAGCCTGCCGTATCACGTTTCCTTGCGTTGAAAACATAAAAAAGTCGCATTTAAAGTTCTGACTTATTTTTGCAAAAACGGAAGGTTTCCTGCTCTGCAGACTGTGTCCTGCAGGGGGCAGTGAGTTACCTGGTGAGTTGGCGATCCACCCTGCAGGTGGTTAGAGAGGTGAGGACCAGCAGGACCGTGTTGTAGATCAGAACCAGGCCCACTGGGAGGAGAAAAGCCCAGAACATGGGTTTCCCAAAGCTGAAGTGTTTGTCCAGGTCCAGAGCGGCGAGCCAGCAGCTGCAGCATGAAAACACAGCAGATCAAACATCTGTTCAGCATCAAAAGGGCTTCACAGTGGAGCTGAAGAGATGAGGATTCAGAACCGACTCACAACTCCTCCTGTCTGTATCCCAGAGGGTTCTCCACCCTGTAGGTCGCTGCCAGTGTGATCACCATGACAACGGCTGGGACTCCTAACAGAAAGCAAAACAAACTGAAGCAACGGCCTGAAAAAGGTTCGGAGATTGGTCAAATAGTTTTAAAATCAAAGCAGAAATATGTCTTAAAACAGATATTTTCTTCATGTTTGCTGAACTTTCAATAACTTTGCAAAAATGTTCTCCTTAAATCAGTTTTTTCCTTTAAACCTTCACAACTTGAACCTATTGTTGGCTGGTTTTCTTGTAAAGGTAAGGGCAGGTGTTTGGTAGCCTGGGCTTCATGAAGGTTAAAGATAATTACTGGATCCTGTTCTGAACCATCTGAAGATCCAGGTGAAGTTCTAAGGACACTGACATCATTTTGGTGCAGAAGACCTCTTTCGTGATTCATTTGCAGGTTTCTTCTGTCATGATTTCTGATCCTGCAAAACCTGATCGGACTCTCGTACCCCATCCGACTCCCAAGCTGAGAGGAGTCCAGTATGGTGGCAGACTGCGGTGCATGGAGCGGACCAGCAGAACCAGCTGGGTGCCGTACACACTGTTCCATGAGAAGGTAGCCAGCAGGAAGAAGTGCAGAAGCGCTGCCACTGCCGTGCACGAGCCTCGATCCGGCTCCACGTGCCGATCAGAGGCCGGGATGTGGTTCTGATCGCTGGGCTCCTCCATGGTGCTGTTCTGAGGGCTGGAGTTCTGGACTCCAGACAAGAAGGTGATGATGAAGGCCAGCAGACTGAGGTAGATACAGAGCAGAGACACCTTAGAGTTGAGTTTGGTTTGTTGATTCCGAGGTTTCTTCTGGAAACTGAGCAGCGAGACAGAAGAACAAAGACCTTTAGAACCTTTCATGTTCTGGTTTCATGTTCTGGTTCCTGATCTGACATGGTCTTACTTCTCTCTGAGGTGGTGAATGATGGTTACAACCAGGCCCAGGAGGGAGAAAGCAAGTCCCACGATGGAGATCACACCCAGGGTTTCTGCATACTCGTAGTTTTCTCTGAATGACTGAAACAAATCTGTTCAGAACTCTGCAACTCTGGAAGAAATACTGCAATGTTCTGGTTCAAGTGTGGAAATCACCCAGAGAGCTGCAAAGTTGGTTGTGTGGTTGCACAAACATCTCAGAACTCCGTCTGAAGCATTTCCCTTGGAGCAGCCTTGGGTGCTCCAGTCCTGCTGGCCGTAGTCCCAGAAGACGCAGGAGAAGTCATGTAGAGATGTTTTATCAGGCCGCTGAAACGGCAGCGACCAGAGGCTTCCTCACACGTCTGCACAGATCGGTTATTAATCTCAGTTAAGGTGTTGGAATGGGTTTCTTACTGTTATTCTGAAATGCATCTCCACAGACTGCGGCACCACGCTGCGCTCTGGACCCCCAATGCTAGCTGACAGGACCCTGACTCTGGCCTGCTGCCTCCTGTAGAGCCTCGACGGGAAGAAGCGGTTGTTCTGGTAGAGGACGAAGCCCAGAGAAACGTTGGGCCGCTGCTGGCTCCCTTCAACGCCCCCTTCTGACAGCAGAGGAACAAATCTAGGGTCACCTGTAGCTCACTGGAGGTTATACGTTCTCTGGTGCAGGAAACCCACCTGATGGGAAGCGGATGTGAACCAGAGCGTCGGCGATGAAACCATTGTCCACGGTAACCTTTGACACGTTGGTGTTCAGCTGAATCCTGTTGGCCACAAAGCTGCCAGACAGCCCTGAATGCAGCGAGATGCTTCAGTGTCATAAAGTTCATAAATGTCATAAATGTTTAATTAATGAAAATGAAAAGGAATAACATTTTACGGCTGCATTTATCTAGTTTCTCTCATCGTCAGTCTACCAGCATCAGAGTAGCTCCACACTTTAACTGCTGAGGGGCAGCGACCCACTGACCTGCAAAGGCGGTGAACTGGACTCCCTGAGTGTCTGAAGCCACAATCTGAGCCGACTGGACCACCAGGTTTGGTTGGACCACCTGTGACGTGTTGTTGGTCAGGCTGAGGTTCAAAGAAAGCTGATCCAGAGTCAGCGTCAGGCTGAGCATGAAACAGATCAAACGGAAGGTCACACCAACGTTAGAGACCAGCTGATTCAGTTAACCTGAAGGTTTTAGCTCCCAGAAACATCTTCACTTGACGTACAGTTCAATCTTCTGGCCTGTTTAAGAACAAACTCCCCCAACAAGATGCAGTGTGGTGGTTCCCTGCTCTTCTTGAGATTTGTGGGTATATTTCAGATATTTAAAGCAACATTCTCAATACAAAACCACTGAAGATAACACACCACACACGTTTCACCCTGCATCCCCTCAATGACCTACTGGACCGCAGCTGGAGCACAGTCACTGTTACAGTCTTAGTACACACCTGTTGGTTTTCATGTCCCTGAGGTGCTCTTCTGCACCTTCTCCATGCTCCATGTGTCAGCAGCATCTCACCAGGATGGTCTACCACATCCTGCAACAATCAGCCTGAGAAATAACCTGGAGCAACTGCCTGGGACCAAGATGCAGCTATGCTCCAGAACATCACTCATTCTAATACTACCGTCACCTAGTTCACATCTGCAGAAGGATGTTTACTGAATATCTACAGACTTTCCTTTCATTCACTTTTAATGTGGGAGGTTTCTGCACCCCCACCATCAGTTTCAGTCTTTCTGGGGAGAAGGAACGTATCAGTTTATTAGAATGTAGTTCTGCACCACATATTTACAGCATTAGGATCACAGGTATCATGTCTGCAGAGTTTATTTTCCATTTAATGTGAAAGTTCCTGCACCCCCACCATCAGTTTCAGTCTTTCTGGAGAAAGATGTAACACCATCAGATTTTTATACTGCAGGAGCTCTGGATCGATAAAACAGAATAATTCACATAATGTTTGCCTTCCTTCGCTGCCAATCAATCCAACCAAGGTTCTGAAGCCTTGAGATTGTATTTGTTTGGGTTGGTCAGTCTCTGAGTGTTTCATTAGAAGACTCAGAGGAGCAACATGACAACATGTTGCTCTGCTTTCAGCCTTGGTATTGACCAACAACAGGGTTTTTTCATGCTCAGAACAGCTGAGATACATGCAAGTGAAGCAAGCTGAACCACTAAAGACCCTCAGAGATCCTGCAAAGGCCATCTTAGTTCTGGTTCAGTTTTGTAATTGCCATCTTTAACTGGACAACCAGAGTGGTCACATATTGGTATCACTGGTTATACAGGAAACCAAAGTTCTGCCAGGGTCAAAGCATGATCTGCCATAGTGGTACACTCATAAAGCCCAGTTAGGACTAGACCAGTGCCAGCCAAGGTTGGATCTGAATGGTTCACCCACTGGGAGTATTGAATTTGCCATCCTGTTTTCCAGAACAGGGGGTTGGTTCCTGAGGGGTCGGCCCACTACATGACCCACTGATCGGGTATGAAGTATAGAACCATTTTTCTTCACAACAGTGCATGGAGATGTCTGCTTACCTCTGAGTTGTGTTGCTCTCCTCCATCTCTTGGGACTTTGTGGCATTGAGCAGCTGGCTGACGGTAGCGACGGCTGCCACCCTGACAGACTGCAAACAAGAACCAGAACTCTGAAGTCAGTGCTGGGTCGCCTCCATACATCCATGCAGTATCAAGCTATATTCTAATGTTCTGAAAGTCATATCTGGTGTTCTCTTCTTGATTTTGTCAGAATGTCTACCTCAGAGGTGTTTGGAGACAGCAGCAGCGTGTTGGCGATCTGAGCTGCTACTGTGATGTTTTCAGCTGTCAGGTCTCCAGGTCTGGAGGTCAGAAGCTGAGTGCTGGATGCCAGTATCTCCAGGTCTGCTAGACTGGTCAGCTGAAGAACAAAAAGAGAACCTCATTATGAACTTTTCAGTTCCTCTGATTAAATTGTTCATGTAGCTGTTCTCACATTTTTTTGGATGTCTTTGAGTGTCTGTTCACACTCTAAGACTTGAGGTGGGTCAAATTCTGGTGTCCCACCCCTGGAAGAACATCTGGTTGAAGCCCTGGGGGTACCAGCTGAGAGGATGAGAAGACATGTTGGGATTTAAAGTGATGCTCACACAGTCCAGAGACGATTGAGGTCCATCTGGTCTGTGGATGTTACACTTACCTCCACTAGTTTCTTTAGGACATATTTCATTTGAATATGCAAACCAACCACTGGTTGTATTTGGAAATCTGAATCCATTCAAAGTTGTTTCATGGCAGAAATTCACTGAAAGCAGAAGTTTAAAAGATCAGCTTTGCTTTTGGCTGGACATCAGTGACGATACCAGAGGTAGCAAGAAGACACATTCATGTTGGAGGGAAAAATGACCTACATTAAAAAGCTGCAATGATCTATCAGCATTGGTCTGTTCCCCCTAAATCAATCCCTTCTGATATTTCAGAAAACGGCACTGTGGCCTCCAAAGGTTCTTCAAATCTCAGATGGTCAGGACATCTACTTTCCCCAGAGTGCTACAGATTTAGAGGTCAGGATCTGATTGTCAGATTTAGTTATGGACTTTGGTTAGGCCACTCAGAAACTTTAACTCCACCGTAGGGGAGCCCCTCCTTGGTTGATTTAGCTGAAATGAATCTGCTTTGTAGAAGAAGGTAGCCCCGCAGCATGATGCTGCCACAACCATTTTCCCCACTAAACGTGTTATTCTGGTGCTGAAAGAAGTTTTTCGGACATGTGGTCCAAATGTCAATGCTTCTGAAAAACATGCTCCATTTTTGTCCCGGTCTTCAGAAAGTGAAACTCGTATATGGACTCATCACTCTCAGAGTGAAACATTTCAAACCTTTATTTCTTGTCATTAGGGGATTATGGCTTCCAGGTAAAGACAACCATCATTTCTATGGACTCAGTTCTGGGTTTGGGCTCCTTTTGCATGAATTACTGCATCAGTGCGGTGTGGCGTGGAGATCCGCCTGTGGTTCTGCTGAGTTGTTCAGGAAGCCCAGGTTGCTTTGAAAGCGGCCTTCAGGTCTGTATTGTTGGTTTTGGTGTCTCTCATCTTCATCTTGTCATTACTCCATAGATTCTCTGTGGGGTTCTGGTCAGGCCTGTTGCTGGCCATGGTCATTTAACCAGGTTTTGGTACCTTTGGCAGAGTTAGTCGGTACCAAGTCCTGCTGGAAAATAAAATCAGTATCTCCACAAAGCAGGTCAGAAGGAGGCATGAAGGGCTCTAAAACGTCCTGGTAGATGGTTGTGTTGACTGTGGACTTCAGAAAACACAATGGACCAGAACCAGCAGATGACATGGTACCCCAAACCATTGCTGACTGGGGAAACTTAGCACTGGACTTGAAGCAACCTGGATTCTGGTCCTCTCCAGTCTTCCTCCAGACTCTGGGACCTTGATTTCTAGATTAAATTACGAACTTTACTTTCATCTGAAAGAGGACATTGGACCACTGAGCAACTGTCCGGTTCTGGTGTCTTTCTGTCCAGTCAGCAGTCTTCCCTGTGATGGTGTCTCCTTCTGACCCAGACTCAGAGATCATCTAGAGGCTCAGGAAACCTTTGCAGGTGTTTGGAATTCGTTAGCTGATTGGGGTGATACGCCACGAGTTTTTAATATTTAACTTTTTTAAATATTCTCATTTTCTGACACTGAATGTCGGGTTTTCATTCTTTGTCAGACAAACAAATGAGTTGTACCTGTATTTTGACCCTTTGTAACCTCTCCACATACAGGTCCTTCTCAAAATATTAGCATATTGTGATAAAGTTCATTATTTTCCATAATGTCATGATGAAAATTTAACATTCATATATTTTAGATTCATTGCACACTAACTGAAATATTTCAGGTCTTTTATTATCTTAATACGGATGATTTTGGCATACAGCTCATGAAAACCCAAAATTCCTATCTCACAAAATTAGCATATCATTAAAAGGGTCTCTAAATGAGCTATGAACCTAATCATCTGAATCAATGAGTTAACTCTAAACACCTGCAAAAGATTCCTGAGGCCTTTAAAACTCCCAGCCTGGTTCATCACTCAAAACCCCAATCATGGGTAAGACTGCCGACCTGACTGCTGTCCAGAAGGCCACTATTGACACCCTCAAGCAAGAGGGTAAGACACAGAAAGACATTTCTGAACGAATAGGCTGTTCCCAGAGTGCTGTATCAAGGCACCTCAATGGGAAGTCTGTGGGAAGGAAAAAGTGTGGCAGAAAACGCTGCACAACGAGAAGAGGTGACCGGACCCTGAGGAAGATTGTGGAGAAGGGCCGATTCCAGACCTTGGGGGACCTGCGGAAGCAGTGGACTGAGTCTGGAGTAGAAACATCCAGAGCCACCGTGCACAGGCGTGTGCAGGAAATGGGCTACAGGTGCCGCATTCCCCGGGTCAAGCCACTTTTGAACCAGAAAGAGCGGCAGAAGCGCCTGACCTGGGCTACAGAGAAGCAGCACTGGACTGTTGCTCAGTGGTCCAAAGTACTTTTTTCAGATGAAAGCAAATTCTGCATGTCATTCAGAAATCAAGGTGCCAGAGTCTGGAGGAAGACTGGGGAGAAGGAAATGCCAAAATGCCAGAAGTCCAGTGTCAAGTACCCACAGTCAGTGATGGTCTGGGGTGCCGTGTCAGCTGCTGGTGTTGGTCCACTGTGTTTTATCAAGGGCAGGGTCAATGCAGCTAGCTATCAGGAGATTTTGGAGCACTTCATGCTTCCATCTGCTGAAAAGCTTTATGGAGATGAAGATTTCATTTTTCAGCACGACCTGGCACCTGCTCACAGTGCCAAAACCACTGGTAAATGGTTTACTGACCATGGTATCACTGTGCTCAATTGGCCTGCCAACTCTCCTGACCTGAACCCCATAGAGAATCTGTGGGATATTGTGAAGAGAACGTTGAGAGACTCAAGACCCAACACTCTGGATGAGCTAAAGGCCGCTATCGAAGCATCCTGGGCCTCCATAAGACCTCAGCAGTGCCACAGGCTGATTGCCTCCATGCCACGCCGCATTGAAGCAGTCATTTCTGCCAAAGGATTCCCGACCAAGTATTGAGTGCATAACTGTACATGATTATTTGAAGGTTGATGTTTTTTGTATTAAAAACACTTTTCTTTTATTGGTTAGATAAAATATGCTAATTTTGTGAGATAGGAATTTTGGGTTTTCATGAGCTGTATGCCAAAATCATCCGTATTAAGACAATAAAAGACCTGAAATATTTCAGTTAGTGTGCAATGAATCTAAAATATATGAATGTTAAATTTTCATCATGACATTATGGAAAATAATTAACTCTATCACAATATGCTAATATTTTGAGAAGGACCTGTAGAGATTAGCCAAGGTTGACCAGATTCATTAGAACTGAGGGAACTAAAGAAGACCACCGCTGGATTTAAAGATTCATTCAAAGATTTGACTTGTGACATTTTGGGACATGTTTGCTGAAATGTTGCCTCAGTGTGATAAAGACAACCTTTACTTTACTGTTTTCACACGATCCATATGTCAGTGATGGTCAAATGAGACACCATGATGTCCACAGTCAGCAGAACTTACCTTCTGAGCAGGTCTCTCCAGTCCATTCGTCAGGACAGATGCAGACACCCCCCACCTTATCCCCATTAGAACAATTCAGTGGTGCAGCAGTTGTAGGAGTAGAGGTGGTGATGGTGGGAGTCTTTGTAGTGGGTCTAGTAGTAGTAGTAGTAGTGGGAGTAGTAGTAGTAGTAGTAGGAGTAGTGGGAGAAGTAGTAGTGGTAGTATCGGGAGTAGTAGCAGTAGTAGTTGTAGGAATGGGAGTAGTAGCAGGAGAATCAGAAGGAAAAACAGATGTAAACTGAGTTGTAGCAAAATCAGTATAATCAATCATTGGTGTTGTCCAAAGAGTAGTAGGAGTAGAAGTAGTGGGAGAAGTAGTAGTGGTAGTATCGGGAGTAGTAGCAGTAGTAGTTGTAGGAATGGGAGTAGTAGCAGGAGAATCAGAAGGAAAAACAGATGTAAACTGAGTTGTAGCAAAATCAGTATAATCAATCATTGGTGTTGTCCAAAGAGTAGTAGGAGTAGAAGTAGTGGGAGAAGTAGTAGTGGTAGTATCGGGAGTAGTAGTAGTAGTAGCTGTAGGAATGGGAGTAGTAGCAGGAGAATCAGAAGGAAAAACAGATGTAAACTGAGTTGTACCAAAATCAGTATAATCAATCATTGGTGTTGTCCAAAGAGTAGTAGTAGTAGGAATGGGAGTAGCTGTAGCAGTGTCAGTTACTGATGTAGTCCAAAGAGGAATAGTCTCTGTTGGCTCAGTCGTAGTATCTCCAGTTGTAGTGTCAGCAGTGGTGGATGGGGGGGCTGTTCTTGTAGTTTCTTTAGTTGCAAGGTTTGGGGTGGTAGTAGCCTGACTGTCAGCGGTAGTAGTTTTGCTAAACGTGGAGATTTGATCGGCTGTAGAGGAGACAGTTGTCTGAAGCGATAAAGTAGTAGCTGCAAGCCAAGCTGTCGTAGCTTCAGGTGTTGATAGAGTTGTTGGACGACCTTCAGCAGTGGTGAACTGGGGGGCTGTACTGTGTTCTTCAGTTGTTTGACCCTCAGTGATGGTATACTTGTTGAAAGTAGTGGTAGGATCATTAGTTAGGGGGTCGACAGTGGGAGAGCTTCTAGGAACAGTGAGTGGAGGTGAGCTCTCCATGGTTCCAGCAGGTCTCTGTAGGCCAATGATGATGTTTGCAGTGGAAGCAGGGGTTTGCTTATTAACAGAGCGAGCATTGACATGAACAGCAGTGGTAGTAAGGACAGCAGGAGATGTACAGTCAGTGGTGTTAGGAGATGCTGAGGTGATGCTGAGAGATACCACAGTGATGGTTGAAGGAACAGCTGTGAAGAAACACATGGAGTAGCGTTACTGTTTGCTGTAAAATCTTCATGAGATAAACCTAAAGGTAACAACCGAACCAGAGGCTGGTAAAGATCATTAGTCGCATACCAAGGTCAAGAACCATTGCTCTACTGACCCACTGGTAGGACTGCATGGAAATCCAAGGATCTCTGCAGTTAAATACAGAGGAACAAACTCTCTGAACAACCAAAACTTTGAACTGACCGACTTCAACCCAGCAGACTCCACGGATGTCTACAATGGTTAATGTTTGGTCTGAAAACCCTGAACCTGTATCTACGCCATTTATTTAAAAACAAGCAATAGACATTTTAATGATTGTATGAAGTTGCTACTGAGACAATAATTACAAATAAAATCCAAAACGTGGTCCTGAAGCAACATGACCTTGATTATCCTCATAAATCTACACAATATCTTCTGGATTCAGAACTTTGGTAAAACATTAAAATGAACGTTCTTGGTTTATGTGCAACTAAAGACTCCAAACAGAAACAGACCTGAAGTTTTATTTTATTATGATTCACTGTGCCTAAACTCACCGGCCACTATATTAGGTACACCTTGTTGGAACCAGGTTTGCCCCCTTTTTCCTTCAGCTCCACCTGAATTCTTCATGGCATAGACCCAACAAGGAGTCAGAAACATTCCTCAGACATACGGGTTCGTGTTGACATGATTTACTGATGCCTGTTCTTGAACAGGATCTCCTGTTGTATTACATTCCGAAGGTGTTCTGTTGGACTGAGATCTGGTGATTGTGAAGACCACTGAAGGTCAAGAAACCAGTCTGAGATTATCTAAGCTTTGTGAGATGGAGCATTGTCCTGCTGGATTGAACCATCAGAAGGTCCACTGTGGTCCTGAAGGGATGGAGAAACAATGCTCAGGTGGTGCCGATGGGCCCAACATGAACCCACAATCACCAGCCTGACCTGCTGATACCAGGCAGGATGGAGCCATGCTTTCATGTTGTTTCCACCATGTTCTGACCCGAACATCTGAATACTGCAGCTGAGACTGGACCAAACTGAGACTTGGACCAGGCAACATTTTCTCCAACCTATATTTGTCCAGTTTTGGTGAGTCTGTGTAAATTGTTGCCTCAGTTTCCTGTTCTTCAGGGTCGGCACCTGGTGGGGTCTCCTACTACTGTAGAACATCTGCTTCAAAGGTGCACCAGTTCAGGGATGGTGTTCTGCAGGCCTTAGTTCATGTAAATGATAAATCATCTTTAAACTCCAGGGTTAATTGTGGAGTACCACAGGGTTCAGTACTTGGGCCAATTCTCTTTACTATATATATGCTTCCAATAGGTCAAATTATCAGGCAGCACAGGATCAATTTTTACTGTTACGCTGATGATACTCAGCTTTACTTATCCATAAATCCTGATGAGCCCAACCAGTTAGATAGACTACAAGCATGTCTTGAAGATATAAAAACTTGGATGACTTTAAATTATTTGCTTCTAAATTCAGACAAGACAGAAGTTGTCGTCTTTGGACCGGAGTCTTTAAAAAAGAAACTGCTTAGTCAATCACTTAACCTGGATGGCATTAAATTGACCTCCAGTAATAAAGTAAAAAACCTTGGTGTTAACTTTGACTAGGACATGTCATTTAAATCCCATATTAAACAGGTTTCTAGGATTTCCTTCTTTCATCTCTGGAACATTGCCAAAATTAGAAATATCCTGTCCAGGAGTGACACTGAAAAACTAGTCCAGGCATTTGTTACTTCAAGGCTGGACTATTGTAATTCTTTACTATCAGGATGTCCACAAAATGCAGTTAAAAGCCTTCAGTTGATTCAAAATGCTGCAGCAAGAGTTCTGATGAAAATTAAAAAGAGAGATCATATTTCTCCTATTTTAGCTTCCCTACTTTAGCTCCCTGTTAAATCCAGAATATAATTTAAAATTCTCCTCCTCACATATAAAGCCCTTAATGATCTAGCTCCATCATACATCAGAGATCTGATTGGTCCATATGTTCCTAACAGAGCACTTTGTTCTCAGACTGCAGGTTTACTGGTGGTTCCTAGAGTCTCTAGAAGTAGAATGGGAGGCAGATCCTTTAGTTATCAGGCTCCTCTCCTGTGGAACCAGCTCCCAGTTTTAGTCCGTGAGGCAGACACCCTGTCTACTTTTAAGACTAGGCTTAAAACTTTCCTTTTTGATAAAGCTTATAGTTAGAGTGGCTTAGTTTATCCTGAGTTATCTGTGTAGTTATGCTGCTATAGGCTTAGGCTGCTGGAGGACATAATGACCACTTTCACCCTCTCTGCTACATTCTCACACTACTCTCCAATTTTGCATTATTTGCTGTTATTTCAGCTTTTAACTTTGTTCTCTCTTTTCTCTTCCTAGAAGCTACACCTGGCCTGACTCTGTGTCTACCTGTGACACCTTTCTGGAGAGGAGCATCGTCCGAGCTTCTGCTGGCAACAACTTAATGCTCACCTTCTACAGATGATCCACATGGTCCTGTCTTTCAGTGTTTAACCCTTTCTCTCTCCTAGACATGGCTACTGACTGAGCTTCTACTGTAACTAACTCTATGTTCTCTCTTTCAGACTCTAACCTTGAAAACTGGCTCAGAGTTGATCTGTTCTTTTAAACATTTACTTTTCCTTCCCATAGAAAGTACTCCTGGATCAGTGCTTCTTTGTTCTCTTTGTGTCTCTGCTCTGTTCTCTCAAACCCCCAGTGGGTCGTGGCAGATGGCCGCTCACACTGAGCCTGGTTCTGGTTTTGCTGGAGGTTTCTTCCTGTTAAAAGGGAGTTTTTCCTCTCCACTGTCGCTACATGCATGCTCAGTATGAGGGATTGCTGCAACGTCAACACCAGTGACTGTCCACTGTCTCTACATGCTCATCCAGGAGGAGTGAATGCTGCAAGTCACTGACTGGATGCAATCTGCTGGGTTTCCTTAGACAGAAAAACTTTTTATCCAATTTGAATAAATAACTGAATCTGACTGAACTGTTCAATTGTTACGATTAATTGGAATGTATGAACCTGACTGTTGTGAAGAACCTTGAGACGACATGTGTTGTGAATTAGCGCTATATAAATAAAACTGAACTGAATTGAATTAGTTGGAACCAATGGTTATTTAAGCTCCTGTCTCCCTTCTTACTTGGGTTAACAAGATGCTGAGCCAGTGTGCCTAATAAAGTGGCATGGGAGTTTATATACAGACAGAACCAGAAGATAAATGGTTGGGATGACAAGAAAAGCAGCCAAAAAGATCTCCAAAGATCTGACATCTCTGATTTCTCCACATCTGCTTCTAACCTGCTTCACACTCACATGCTCTCCTGACTTTCACCATTTCATAACAATCACAGCGAAGGTTCAGCAGAAGGTTAAATGATGTTAATCAGCACCAACTCTGACTGCTATTAGTGACAGATTAACTGCAGCAGAAACGAGACAAGCTGAGGTTTTCCTACCCAACATGAGAACAACGCAGAACCAGCCCTCCATGTTGCAGACCAGACGTCTTCTGAAGGTTTCCAAGCGCTCATGTCTGAAGGTTTAAGAGGAAGGGCGGAGGAGGAAATGTCTGTGAGAAAAAATCCAGCAGAGCAGCCAATGAGATCATAAAACAGGTCTCAGCTGATCGAAGGTCGTCAATAACTGCTGCAAAGCTGCCAGAGGTCACGTCTTTATTTGGAGTTCAGTTCTCCTTTTTCCACCTGTGTTGGTGTTCTATTAGCTGGTTCTCTGTTGAGGTCCAACATTGCAGGCTTGCTTTTTCTGCCACTTCCTTATGAGTCCCCTATAAAGAATCTGCACTGGCGGACAGCGTTCTACAGTGATTTATGAAGAAACGCTGAGGAAAATAGGTCTTCTGAGGCCTGACCCATAACCCTGCCACCTCTCTGACAAGTTATGGGATGTAGATAAATATGTTTTTATTTTAGAGCTCTGATCAATCATCTAAAGAGGAAGGACTGGATGGTTTATAACAAGATGATCAAAAACACGTCAAAACTCCAGGAAACTGGTATTAATCAGGTCTGGTAGATGGCTGAACCAGGATCATCTAATCACGGATAAAAGTCTCGAAGTTCACTCACTGGAGATGTTGTTGATGATGGTCATTATTTCTCCTGAACACGGTGGACCAAGAAGTGGTCCAGCTTGAATGGAAGTTTAAAAAATTTTGAAAGAGGAACTAGGGAACGTATTTTAGTCTCCAAGGATGTGTCAAGGTCCAGGTTGTAGAGAGAAGAGTCAAAGCATGAGAGCTTTCTTCTGTCTGTAGAAGCCTGGAGCAGCTCCTTACCCTCACAGCCAGGTCTCATTGAATGTCCAACTAGTCACTTCTGGGTAAACCAGGGCTTGAAGGTGTCCTGAGGGTGTCAAAAATACATCAGCTCTGTTTGCTGCTGGGTGAGAAGAGGTTTGGAAGAACATTGGTACCTTTGAGTCCAAGACAATGGTCCTTTGCCAGGAACAAGTAGATGACTTGGTTTTCAGTTGGTTCCCAAAGTTTCCCAAGTCTTGCGATTAGATCAGTGGATTTTGGAAGCATCTCCATCGATGTGGAAAGTGTACTGAACAGGATGAAGAGCTCAGGGTAGAGTCATTTGTCCTCTGCATACATCTCCATCTGGTGAGGATATCTGGACATCCTTCTGCTGAGGTGATTCAGACCTGGGAGAACGTCTAAAGTGTGATCCAGGATCTTATGACTAGATTGAGAGGGTCTCAGTGTCCTCCCAGATAAGATGAAGGAGATAGCTGAGGACATGGAGGTCTGGGGACCTCTGGTTAAGCTGTAGCCTTCATGACCCTGGCTATGATTCATGCTAACTGTGTTTCTTATCCTACCAGTTAGTTCAGGTTTTACTCTGAAGATGCTGCAGTTTCAGACCTGATGGTGGTCCTGGTCCCACCATGTTTCCTCCTAGCTCCAGCCACCAGGAGGGGTCGCTGTTTCTCCTGTCCTGCTTTAAAACAACAGTCTCTGCTTTACCACAATAACCTGAGAGAAAAATAAGTAACTCAAGTTTCATCTTACAGCATCGACATGAGAAGATCCTGCTTCATGCATTAAGGTTTGCAGAATAAAGGCTTGATGACCTCTTCAGGGTTTCACTAACAGGTTCCTGCCAACTTCCTGCCTTGGTTCAGAACATTTTCTCTCTCTCGTTCCTCTTCCTCAACTATGACTTACTTCTGCTTTAGTCTTGCTTTGTTGGTTCTGACCCACTTCTGCTGTGAAGTTCATGTCAGCTGCAGGTTCCCTGAGAACACGTTCCTGTCTGTGGTAGGAAAGATCTACTGGAGGTGTTCACAGACTCTGGAGGACGTAGGTTAAATCAAACAGGCAGACGGGTTTATCTGTTGGACTCTGAACCTTTCTGTCTCAGTATCTCACCCACATGGACCTTCTCATCAGCTTCTGTCCTCACAACTAACTTCATCAAACCGTTTTTCACATGAAGAACCATCAGAGCTTTGAGTTTTACACCTGAAATATTTCATATTCTCTCAAGGTGCTGACTGAAGATGCAGATTTGATGGGTTCTGGGTTTTTCATCACACTGGAACCTAAAAATAACCAAAGTGCATCTTCATGGATGCTCCGTGGCGCCACCTTCAGGGCAGCCTGCAGGGGGCACCAGCAAGCCCCCAGAGTTGTGCAATCACAGTTACGTGGCCTCCACAGTTAATGACTGACCTGCTGGTGGATGTGTCAGAGTGGGGGTGAGGCTGAAGTCTGCTTGTCCCCTGCAGTCTGCAGACACCATGGCTCAGCTAGTGGAGTGTGTTCCTAACTTCTCCGAGGGTCGAGACAAACAGGTAGGACTCCTGGAAGCTCCATGTTCTCCATGTTCTTCTGTTCCAAGCAGCATCCAGTCTGAAGTTCAGAGCAGAACCTGTGTCTTGTTGTCATGTTTATCAGATGCAGTGGTTCTGCTCCCAGACATCAGTTAAACCCAGATTACCTGAAAATGATCTGATTCCAGTGATCACGAGGTTCTGATTGAAAGTCCTTGTTGTGCAGAATCTGAATAGTGCTTTAAGTCTGTAGATGAAGCTGCATTGGGTTGAAGCTCCTGTAACGCAGTCAGAACAATCATTAAACACATCCTGTGTAATCCTTAACTGACTGTGGTTAACCGTCAGAGTCCGTTTGGGTTCAGCTGCAGGTTCTAACAAGATTTGAGCTGATCTGAGCTCCTAAAACCTGCTGCTTTTTTTGCTCTGCTCAGGTGATTGATGCCATCTCTGCAGCCATCGCAGAGACCCCGGGCTGCAGCCTGCTGGACGTTGACCCAGGGGCCTCCACCAACCGGACCGTATACACCTTCGTGGGTCCTCCAGAGGCGGTGGTGGAGGGGGCGCTGAACTCAGCCCAGCGGGCCTTCAGCCTAATCAACATGAGCAAACACTCAGGTCAGTGTGAGTCTGCAGCTGTTCTCCACACTCAGAGCAAACCGCTGGTACCGCTCTGCTTCTGCTGTAGGTGAACATCCACGGACCGGAGCGCTGGACGTCTGTCCCTTCATCCCTGTCCAGAACGTCAGCATGGACGAATGCGTCCACTGTGCCAACGAGTTTGGACGAAGACTGGCAGAGATGCTGAATGTTCCTGGTGAGGGTCACTGCTGCAGGAACCTGAGGTTCAGCAGAACAGTAACATTAGAAACTATCAGAAAATGTTGGAACAGGTAGAAAACAGAATAATTTCCATGTTTTACAGTAAAGATGTTTTAAATGCATCCTCAGTGTATCTTTATGGAGAAGCAGCCCGGTCCGAATCGAGGAGGAGTCTGCCATCGGTCCGATCTGGAGAGTACGAAGCTTTACCTGAGAAGGTGAGGTTGTTCATCATGTCCTTCCTGTGAAGACTCACAGATCCATCAGCTTCCTTCTTCTTCTTCTTCTCCTACAGCTGAAACGTGAGGAGTGGGCCCCTGACTTTGGCCCCGCCCTCTTCGTACCATCATGGGGCGCCACGGTAACCGGAGCTCGCAAGTTCCTGATCGCGTACAACATGAATCTGATCGGCACCAAGGAACAGGCCCATCGTATCGCCCTGGACATCCGCGAGCAGGGCCGAGGGAAGGACCAGGTGCATGCTGGGAGTCTGAGTCACTGTATATACAGATATGTTGATTGATTGATTAATTTAGAATCTGATTTGGTTCATTTGCCTCTAAATTGTCCTTGTTTAGTTTTAGTAGACGTCTACAGTGTCACTGTCAGACATCATATCAGTGTTACAGAAGGAAATAAATCTGAGCTCCAATAAGCTGCCATAAGGAAGACGAGAGATTTATTTGATCTCTCAGTTAATATTAACAGAAAGAATTAAAGTTCAATAAAGATTGTTGAGGGGGAATCTCAAAACACTGATTACTATCTGTTTCTTATCGTTAATTAACTTAAGTAACAAGATAAAGTACTGGCAACGAGACAAATATCTCTAATCCTAAACTAAGACATAACCCAAAAGTTCTGAAGAGTCAGTTGGACTCTCGGGTTTCAGGAAGAAGGGTTGTTTCAGGGTCAACTGAGGACTTTTAGGACTTTTATCTTCTCTAAGAAGAACGTTTAGGATGGGAAATATGAGAAGGTTACAAAGCAGCAGATAATCTGCCAACATTAACACCAGAATCTGCCCAGAACCACCAACAAGTCCCATTTGAGTCTGACACGGGCCACTGTCTTCAGCTCAGATGGATCACCCCAGATATGCATTGTTTCCTGGTCTCAGCGAGGACCAGCACTGCCTCTGGTGGTGACTTTGATAAGGTTCAGATGTCTGGAGTTTCTTCTCCATCTTGTTAAGGTAAAAAAGGGCTGAAGACCGGTCCTGGTGACTTGGTTGGGTCTGGTTCTGTTGGTTTGCTCTGAGGTTTGGACTGAAACTGAACCCAAACGCTCTCATATAAAACCGACTCACATGGGGCTGGCAGCCAATCAGGAGCAGATGTTAATCAACATAAAGAGGCGACATCAAGCCATCTGAAGTTAACCAGTCAGAAAGGTCTTCCTCTGTGATGTGAGCGATGTGAGACATTACCAACAAGAAGAAACCTTCTGAGCTTCCATTTTCAACATATTACTGATTATTTGCACCAGATAAATATTCAGATTGTGTGTTAATGGTCATAATTTCTGCAATATTTATATCAAAATGACATAAAATAGTCGGGTTTCATGATTTTGTTTCCTAGAAGAGAGTGAAGAAAGCTGCAGAGGCTTTTATATTACCAGAAACAACAACAGATGGTCCAATAAAAACAGTTTCTGGTCTCAATTTGTTGTTCTGGTAAAACGTCCGTAAATGTATGAATGTTTATCAGGATACTCGTCTTACTTTCTATCTCCCTCTGAGCAGCCAGGACTCCTCAAGAAGGTTCAGGGGATGGGCTGGTACCTGGAGGAGGCCAACCTTGCTCAGGTGTCCACCAACATCATGGACTTTGAGGTGACGCCGCTCCACGCTGTATACGAGGAGATCTGCAGGGACGCTGAGGTCTGGGCTCCTGAAGTCTCCAACAAGCCTACATGTCCATCAGCTTCTCTCTGACAGATGTTTGTTGTGTTCAGGAGCTGAAGCTGCCCGTGGTCGGCTCTCAGATCGTTGGTTTGATCCCTCTGAAGGCTCTGCTGGACTCTGCTGACTTCTACATCAAAAGAGACCAGCTCTTCATCATCGAAGAGGAGCACAAAGTCCGCCTGGTCAGTAGACGAGTCTTTGAGAAGATCCACCAACAGGTGTTAGTTCTGCATCTGAACCCTTCCTTGTTTGTCTGCAGGTGATCAGTAAACTGGGCCTGGATTCACTCGGCCCGTTCCATCCAAAGGAGAGAATCATAGAGTGAGTTTATTCCTCCTGAAGCTCCAAAGGCAGATAGAAAATCACTAAGCTCTGTTAAATGTGGGCGTGTCTTACCTGCACAGGTACATGGTGAAGTCACAGGAAGAGGGCGGGCTTATATCTCTGTCTCTGCAGCAGTTTGTTCACAGCGTTGGAGCTCGAACTGCAGCTCCAGGTGGAGGATCCGTTTCTGCAGCCATCGCCGCTCTGGTGGGTTTTCAGAGACTGTCCAGCAGAGGGAGCCACCTTCCTGTTCTAAGCTCTGCAATGTCTTCATTCCTGTAGGGGGCAGCACTAGGCGCCATGGTGGGACAGATGACCTACGGAAAGAGACAGTTTGACAACCTGGACGGCGTGATGAGGAGGCTGATTCCTCAGTTTCATCAGGCCATGAATGAGCTGCTGCACATGGTGGATGCTGACTCCTCCGCCTTCAACAACTACATGGTGAGGACAACTCCTGCTATCTATCTATCTATCTATCTATCTATCTATCTATCTATCTATCTATCTATCTATCTATCTATCTATCTATCTATCTATCTATCTATCTATCTATCTATCTATCTATCTATCTATCTATCTATCTATCTATCTATCTATCTATCTATCTATCTATCTATCTACCTACCTACCTACCTACCTACCTACCTACCTACCTACCTACCTACCTACCTACCTACCTACCTACCTACCTACCTACCTACCTACCTACCTACCTACCTACCTACCTACCTACCTACCTACCTACCTACCTACCTACCTACCTACCTACCTACCTACAGACACAACAGCGACACCTAGAGGCAGTATGATGCATTACTGCGTTTAGTTTCTGAGAAGCTGTAGTTTCACCCCTGAGATGATCATGTCTGGGTTGCAGGTGGCGCTGAAAATGCCAAAGAAGACTGCAGAGGAAATAAAAAGGTGAAGGCTCTGTCCTGGCTTTGACACCAGTTGTATCTGAAACATCTCTGCCTGTTTCTAATCTTCTAAGGCTGCTGTTGAAACATGGGGTCATTTTTTTGGAGCCTGTTTTGTTTCTGCTTTCAGAAGAGAAGCTGCAATGCAGGAAGGTCTGAAGCAGGCTGTGGGTGTCCCGTTGGCTTTGGCTGAGAAGATCAGCGTCCTCTGGTCATCTCTTAAACAGATGGTCCTGTATGGAAATATTGGCTGCAAGTCGGACGCTCAGGTGCGACTTTGGTCCTTTGCTCTATAATAAACACGTCAGTTTGCATCTACTTGTCCAACTACTTTCTAAAGGATTGTCTCAGATCATAAATGCTATCAGAGTTCGGCTCACAACTCAAATCTTACACTCTGTGTTTCTCAGGTTGCAGCTAAAGCCCTGGAAACAGCCGTTTATGGAGCCTACTATAATGTCCTGATCAACCTCAAAGACATCTCAGACGAAGCCTTCAAAGTGGCCGTAAGTCAGCCTGTAACCTTTAAGCTTTTCATTTAGCCTGGTCAGAAATAACTGTCTTCTGTTGCTGCTTCAGACGCAGAGAAGAGTTTCTGAGCTGCTGCAGGAAGCCAAAGACAGTGTGACCACCATCCTGGATGCTGCTGAGAAGAGAACCTGAGAAGATGTAAAGAATAAAATAATAATTCATAAAAAGTGTTGATTTGTTCTTTAACTGCTAGGATTCAGCGTCCTCTGCTCACGTCTCAGCACCCGCTGCCTGGACTTTCTACAGTTTCACTAAAGGACGGTAGCTAGTCGTCTAGGGTGAGATGGTCATGGAGGACTCACTGTCTGCTGAAGCTCTTCTGTGTTAGTTTGTCATGGTTTGGTTTGGAAGAGAATCACACATCCTCCACCATGGTTAACAGTGGGTATGAGGTTAGAGTCCACAGGTTTATGTTTGTGAAGGTCTGACATCACTTCCAGACCACCAGGTGTGACCATGGAGAGTGTAACACGTTCTCAGTTATGGTGGGTTCACCACAGAGTTGTTATAGACCTCCAAAAATAAGGTTTTTATGGTGGCATAATGAAGTTATAAAATTATTGACAGTGAAAAGAACTGAGCTAAGAACTGAACCCTGGGGCACACCCTTGGAAGCAGGAGGAAATAAAGACTCAACATTTCTTATGTGAACAGATTTTTTCCGGACCTAAAGATGGTACCTGACCCGTGTCAGAAGGTTTGTTCAGACGTTTAAAGAGGAAACTGATTTCCACTGCAGCCGTTGGACGTCTCAGGTGGTCAAACTCTGGTTGAAATGATGAGGAGTTCTATCTGAAGTCATGCTTAGTTTTGAAGATTAAAAAGGTGAATCTGACCAGGCCAACAGCTGAACGTGACCCATTGAAGGGTTGAGATGTCAGAATGTTTGGGTTCAGTTCTTCACCAGGAAATTCCTAGAAAAAGGATCCTTCAGTCCTTTATCAGGTCTGTTCACACTAACCTTAACCTCAGACCTGGACTTTAAAGTCAGTCAGCTTTAGATGGACAGCAGCTGTCAGGACAGAGATCAGAGAGCAGCAGTAGAAAGCTTTCAGATCCTCCTCAAAACCATCTGAGTAGCTCCAGCTGTTGGTTCTGAGCTTGTGGACTTGTAGGTTATGGGACCAAAGCTGCAGGAGACCAGTTTTATAATTAAGAATTATTGTTTCACCAAACTGTGAGAAGCATGAGAACCACACAGAGCTTTGACTGAGCTGTTGGCTGACAGGGATAGACTGAAAGATCTCACCCAAAGAGGTTGTCAGTTTAAATCCCGTTTAGGGTCAGCTTAGTTCAAATGGACCATGTGGGTTACTTGAAAGGAACAGATTCTGACTGAAGGTGTAAAGAGCTGTAGATCAAGGTTTTGGTTAGGATGAACTGTGTGGGCTTCATCTAAAACCACCGATGTTTAACCAGCAAACTGGAGAAAGGACAAACAGGGTATGAAACACGGAGAACATCAGGGCCCGTATTCATAAAGACTGCTACAATTGAAAGAAGCTCCTAGTGACATCATTTCCCCTCGGTCGGATAAAAGTTATTCAGGAAGCATCTGAGGCCTTCAGAGAGCTCCTAACGTGAGGAGATGTTCAGAGCAGTGATCCTAAGAGTGTCTGAAGCAGAGAAGATGGAGGAAAGACTGAGAGAAAGGAGAGATCTTCTCCTCCAATGAACAACAGTGAATGAATAAAACGCTACCAGCTCCATGGTGCAGAGATCCACCTCCTAAACAGTCGAGTCAATGAGAACAGAAACTTCTAGAACAATCATACAGATCCTTCTCAAAATATTAGCATATTATGATAAAGTTCATTATTTTCCGGAAAATAATGAACTTTATCATAATATGCTAATATTTTGAGAAGGATCTGTACAATCTGTGCAGCATCCCAACTCAGTTAACTTCTGCCACAGCTAATCTGTCCACTAGAGGGAGCACAGAAACGTCAACAGGTTCTACTTCACAGTATAACGGGAAAGAAATGAAACATTGGCATATATTATGTTGCTGTAACTTATTAACTTTAATCACTCTTTCATTATTTTCTAAATGGAAATTAACTTGACATTAGTTAGTAAAACTAATTCACCTTAGTTGATAAACCACCTGCTGTCAGTTTCAGCCACTCATGACTCATCACTGGTGTCTTTAAGACACAGCAGCAATGTACCTGGTTGGACAGCTCAAGCTGTTTGCTCAGAATTCCAAGACGTCTAGGATCAAAACTAAGAAGCTCCATTTTATTTGTAAAAACTGAACGATTTCAGATGAGTGGCAGGAACCAGATGAGCAAAGGAAGCACTTTGCTCAATGTGCAAGAAACCATCATAGAAAAGTAAATCCCTGCATGGCACCCACCACCAACAGATTGAAGATGCTGCTGATATTTAGTAGTCCTGTCAATGGCTCGAGTGGGCTCAACTGAAGGACAAGACAGAGACAGCAGAAGGACCGGCGCTCAGCAAGGGAGGAGATTTCCAAATGGAAAACCTGAATCAGACATGACTTGTCCTGGGTCATATCACTTATATTCCTTCAGCCTGGCATTAGACAGCTGGTTGCCTGGCAGAGTGGTTAGAGGTTCTATTTTGTTGACCTAAAGATTTGGGGTTCAATGTGTTCTTTCATTGAGAAGCCTCTTCTGACTTGTCTTTCTCAAGTTTCCATGTGGACTTTGCCTTGACAACACAAGAAGGTGGGACTGTTGACAAACTTGGAGAATTAACAGCCTGAGGTGAGATTGCATTACTTGTACCAGCTAGATCTCTCTGCTTGTTGACTGGTTGGTTGGTAGTTTGGTTAGAAGCGCTGCGCTGTGGACCCGATGATCCTGGGTTCAAACCCTGCAGCCTTCCAGTCCTTCATTGAGGGACATCTTCTGAATCAATTGGGCAGGGAGTCTTACCATCACCAAGGAGAGCTTACAGATCTTGAGGAAATACATCTGAGACGCTGCGGCGAGGGGGAGCCATGACGACAGACAGGGTAGGGATGAATGAACATCCCTACTATGTTTTTAGAGGTCTTTCTGGATGCCGGACATAGGACCATCTTAATCTAATAATGTACTCTCTGAAACTTGGTATAGTAGGTATAGTAGGTTCCAGATGCCCCCTAGTGGCTTACCTTCTACATGGACAAGAGTAGTTTAGGGTTTGTGGCTAGATCTTGTTGTATTTCATGGACATCCCTACCAACTGCAGTTCCATGTTGTATTTCTGTATATAAGTGGACCCTGTACCATGGTCACAGTACAAGAGTATTTGGGGTTAGTGGTTTCCCATCAACATCAACTGCAGTCCTGCTCTGCTGGGACAGAGCTATGTTGTAAGTGGACCCTGGTCATGGTACACGAGTAGTTTGGACATGGATGACTGAGACTGTTAGGACCATCTGAATCCAAAAATCTACCATATGCCCCCTAGTGTACCAGACCAACACACCAAACATATGTCACAAGTGTGTTGGTCTGGTACACTAGGGGGCATATGGTAGATTTTTGGATTCAGATGGTCCTAACAGTCTCAGTCATCCATGTCCAAACTACTCGTGTACCATGACCAGGGTCCACTTACAACATAGCTCTGTCCCAGCAGAGCAGGACTGCAGTTGATGTTGATGGGAAACCACTAACCCCAAATACTCTTGTACTGTGACCATGGTACAGGGTCCACTTATATACAGAAATACAACATGGAACTGCAGTTGGTAGGGATGTCCATGAAATACAACAAGATCTAGCCACAAACCCTAAACTACTCTTGTCCATGTAGAAGGTAAGCCACTAGGGGGCATCTGGAACCATAACCCTACCTACTATACCAAGTTTCAGAGAGTACATTATTAGATTAAGATGGTCCTATGTCCGGCATCCAGAAAGACCTCTAAAAACATAGTAGGGATGTTCATTCATCCCTACCCTGTCTGTCGTCATGGCTCCCCCTCGCCGCAGCGTCTCAGATGTATTTCCTCAAGATCTGTAAGCTCTCCTTGGTGATGGTAAGACTCTCTGCCCAATTGATTCAGAAGATGTCCCTCAATGAAGGACTGGAAGGCTGCAGGGTTTGAACCCAGGATCATCGGGTCCACAGCGCAGCGCTTCTAACCAAACTACCAACCAACCAGTCAACAAGCAGAGAGATCTAGCTGGTACATATATACATGTTAAATGTTACACTGATGCATGACCAGAGACAATCTTGTAATAATCCTCAGGAAACATAAAATAGGCCGATCTGAAAACATTATTTGTTTTAATTGATACAGAAGAACCCTGCTAGGTGCATCTCTACAGGAAAACACCTCCTATATCAAACACTTGGGAGCAGCTATGAAGGTTCACTACAAACTGTGTTGCTAAGACAATAGCAGTTATCTTATTCATTTCAGCCACAACATGAGAAAAACCCTGAATAATGACACTATGAGCAACTGATATAAAATCCTACGGTTGAGGCTTTCTTATGGCATTGGGATATCCTTGGCAGCTTCTTAACTTCTGGGAACGCTTTGCAAGATTTAGTTATGTGGACCATTGGGTCACTTGTTAGGTCAGGCATCGGCTCGGTTCATCCCTTAAACAAACTCCACAGGGTTGAGGTCAGTCTAGTTTTTCCACTCCAAGATCATTCATCCAGAAGGTTTTGGCTTCCTGGAACAAGAAAGGACCGTCCACAAACTGTCCATGAAGTTTTTAGGAGCATGACATTTTCCAACACGTCTATGTATGATCCTACATATAGAGAGCTGGGACAAAACGTGTTCTACATAGTGATTATCAGGACTAACCTGCTTACAAAGCTACACAGAATAAAGATTTTATTTCTGGATCCACACTTTTAAGATTTTCTTTACATTATTGACAGGTTATGCTTTGAAGGTCCATGTTCCTCTATTAGTCCTGAGCAAGACATCACGGATTTAATCGCACCCAAAACAACTAAAATATATGAAATAAAGAATAAAGTATATAAATAAATTCCTGGCTGGTCCATGTCAGGATCTCTTCCAGAAAAATTGGCTGAACCAAGTTCTTTCCACCGGTTCTATCAGCTCTGTCAGATACTCTAGATACGCCTCTTTAAATCATGCAACAGTAGGATGGACGATCTCCTTGAGGACCAGACTACTGCCTTTCATGAGCTTTGACACATGGACCCAACGGGTCAGAACAACAGAGTATCTCACACTGTTGGTGTTGGAATAATTGAATAAAGATTTGTCTTATATTGTTCTTATTCTTTAACTTGATTATTTGATTATCTAACTTTTCATGATGTATGTGTGAGAAAGGATGTGATGAGTTGTCTGCAGGTAAAGATCATAAATGGAGCTGAGCTTGCTAGGAGGAAGCGGTCCAGTTGAGGAGGTCTGATTGCGCTAACCAGAAGATGCACTGATCCTGGAAGATGGAGAGACTGTGGAAGTGTGTTGTTAAAAGATAAAGGAGTTTATGACCTGTCCACGATGCAGCTGTTGTTTCCCATCCTTTAGAGAACAATGTTTTTGTAACTAGGGACCCCCAAAGATAATAAAAAGAGAGGTGCGGACAGATGCTGTTCAGAGCGATGCGAGATCTGTAACTGAACACATCTTGACCGTTCTCCTCGTCTCGAGTATATCATTAATTCTTTGTCTCTCTCTTTTTTTTGTGATGTTATAAGTATTTTAGGTTGTTTAAACCTGACAGTTGGACTTTCCTCCCAGTTGTGGATGACATCAAAATTGTGCAGCTGGGGCTCCTCGTTATGTCTTCCAAGGACTGATTTAGTCATATTTATTCATTAAATTCAGAACTGTGATTGGCTGTTCACTCAGAGAACCACCAATCACTTCTCGGGCTCAGTCCACAGGATCTTTGCGAACCTGCAGAGTCTCAACGTTAGGTGGGAAAAGTTCAACCAAGCTGAAAAGAGTTTAGCATTTAGCACAGGAAGGGAGTGTTGCCAGGGAAACAGACTGGCAGCATGGGACTACTTGGGATTGAAGCACCACCGAAGAACCAGGAAGAGCCAATCAGGTCTGTGGTAACAGCTGGAGAATCAAATGGGTGGACACCATGGTTGTCTGAGGGTATGTGAGGGAAGGGCTCCATGATCAAGGTGTGTTCAGACTAGCACAGATGCTAAAACCAGTTTGAATTTAGATTTTCGTTAAATCCTCCTTTCTTTCCAAAAACAGCACCACAGCTTCCTTGTTGATATGAATCGTATGAGAGACGCACTGACCTGGGGTCAGCCATCGACTCCAGCAGGCTCCGCCCTGAAAGGAGGGGGTCAGACCATCAGTAACACTTTGTTGAAGGTCAGTGAGGTCAGATTCCACCACAGGTTGGTCTCGGCCCGTTAGTGAAAGACTTGGAGCTCATCAAAGATAAATCATGAAGACGCCAATAGAAACACGTGAAAAGCTGAAGAGCATTTATTTGTCCTTTGATAACTGAGAAAAGTTTCGATTTTGAAAAGTTAAACCGTTGCCGCTATACCTTTTAAAATGTTCTAGCATCTTTTGACTCTGATCAGCATCTTAGCTGCTCCTAGGACTCCACTGGACAACATCTCAGAGGGTTTATTTGTAGAACCTGCTGCAGCCACTTCTCCAGTTTACAGCTCCAGGTGTACCGATGACCACTGGCACCGCTGAGGACTGGACTCTCCACAACCTCTCCATTTCCTCTCTGAGCCCCTGGTATCTCTTCAGCTTCTGGTGTTCATTCTTCTTGATGTATCTGCCGCTTGGAGTTGCTACATGACTGAGGGGACCTCTGACCTTTACTCAGACCAGATGTACCACCTGGGTATGCTGATTGAAGTTCGCTTTAGCTCCCAGTATCTTGCACCCAGCTGGAAGGTACTGGACTGCCTTAGGGGCATCTTCCCACAGTCTGGATCTGGAGTTCTGTCTGGTTTGGAAGACTCTGGCCTTTCTTTCTCTGTTCCTGTGCTGCCATGATCCAAGCCCCTGAGTTGTTCTTGAGTCCAGATCAGCCGTATCTTCAATCTTTTGGAGGTACACGCCATGCAGGGGCTTTTGCTCATTGGGTTTCTGTTGCCTGAGACATCTTTGTGGTGTATTCCAGGATCTTAGTCTCAGGGTGCTGGACTTTGGGTGAAACCCTCCATGCCTTGTGTGGAGGTTCCTTGTCCTGACACTGGTGGCTTCTATCTCCTCCTATGTCCATGTTAGCACTCCTGCGTGGTATCTGATAACCGGAAGGGTGAAGGTATAGATGGTTTTACCATTCAGCTTGATTTCACACGTACTTGTGGCCAAATCAAGGTTGCAGATGGTCTTTACAAGGTATTTGTAGCGGTCTTCAACGTCTGCAATGTGACCTTTTGGTGGTTCCAGCCCTTTGGTAGAAATCACCTTGACCCCCTTGGATACCATCTAGTCTGAATGACATTCAAGTGTCCTTGCTGCATTTAGGTGGATCAATGGATCGATGTCTCCCTCACTGGCATGCAGCTTGTTGTCATCCATGCAGAGAAGATGACTGATGGTGGCTCCATCGCTCTTTGTGATGATCTGACTGAACGGATTCAGAGCTATCCAGAACATTAGCAGAGACAGAGCATCACCTTGGTTTATGCCACCATGATTGTAGCTCAAATTAGCTCCCAGAGTTGTCTTCTAGATCCCCCTGAGCTCTCGTTGAAGGTTCTAAGTGATGATTGTTCTACAGCTTCATGTCTGCGGCGTGGGTCCAGGCAGAGTTTGGTTTATCTGATGTTGCCACCAGACTCTTTCTGGACCCTGCTCTAAACAGACTCATGTCCATTCAGCTGTGCTGCTCTGGTCCCGGACAGGAGTCCCACGTAATGCAGTATCTGCAAACCTCTGGCCTGCAGCACACATTTCAGCATTTAGGACCAGAGGAGGCGCTCCATCCATCGTCCTGTAGGCGTTGTGTGAATCTGGGAACTCCTTCTTAAAGATCTCATCAGCAAAACAAGCAAAGAAAGGCTGAACCTCCATGTATGATGCATCGGTTTATTGTAGAAGATGCATGTTTGCTGTTCTGTCGGGTCAAGAGACGAATACCTGCAGATCTTCTTGGTGTTGTGGAGACTGAAAGGAAATAAAAATGTATTTATAAAGAGACCTCATTTAACATTTTAGGTTTGTAAAGGAACATTCTGAATTCACAATCTTAAAATGAGAATAATCAAAACATTTTGTCACCTTTTGGTAGGACATTTTTCTCCAAGTCACTGGTGAAGTTCCTAGCTGGGCGGGAGCGTCCGACTATAAAGGCTCTCTTCCCATCAGAGGCAAGGCCCACTCCGAAAGTTCTTAATTAAAGAAATATTATTTTAATTAATAAAAGCAGCTAATTAAACACAGTTGAGAATTAGTCATCTAGGTTATTTTATTCAGAAAATCATTCTTTAAAATGTTATTTTATTAAATGTTTTATCTGATCTTACATTGTGAATGGTGGTCTAAAGGTTTGCTGATTATTGTCTAAGTTGGTTCCAAGACTAACTTAACTTCATTTCCAGATTCTTCAAGATAATCCTTGGTTCTCAAACATAAACATTACATGGTAAATTAACCACCTTTGATTCACTTGTTTATATTGTAAATAGCCCATTAGTCCTCCTCATTCGTTCATTCTGCTTGGTAGTTTACTTAGATTGTTCTAGGATACTAAAGAGTTTAATTGAAATATGTTTGAATTGACTTATTTTTGTTAATAAATTCTTGTATTTTAAGAAATTGTGTGAATTCATTTCGTGTGTGTTCAGAGTTTTGCTGTTCAATAATGTCAGAGCTTGGCTCATCCCTTTCTATTTTGTCCTAATACCATCACCTTACTGGGCTGGTATTCACTGGACAACCCTTAACAGACCCAAATATTATTTGATAAAATATTAAATAATATATTCATAATCACAACTAACTGAGAGAAACAAACTTCATGCATCATCTGAGCTTCAGAAGGAAAAGATGCCAAATCCAGCTTGGTCTCTTCTGACAAAGAGCTGAAGCACTTCTCTGTTTTAAACCAAACCAACATGCCTCCCTCTGGTACCAACAGAACTTTGTGGAGACATTTCACTGAAGGATATCTTTCTAACTTCAGTACTAATTCCAGGATGATGATTTTTTCTCCAGTTCCAAACCTTTCTTGATGAAAACTGCATTAATGAAACGTTTCAGTCTGGCTTCAGTCCTGAAACCGCTTTTCTAAGAAACTAATGACCTGAACCTTTTGCTCTTGGTGACTTCACAGCCAGGTTCTGCCTTTGAGACCGTGGACCGTGACCATCAGGGCTGGACCTGTGGTATCAGGGGAACAGTTCTACAGTCCTTCGAGTTTTATTTTCCAACAAGAGCGTCAAAGTAAATGTGGAGTTCCTCAAGGTTCCATCATTGGTCCCGTTTTTTTCCTCAGTATTTATTCTTTTCATTTTGCTGATGACATAAACTAACAATATTAAGGCCATTTTATTTGGGACATCAGACTTCTGATGTTTTTGTTGGGTCCGTCTCGCTGTATATTTCCTGACAAGAAGTTTAAATTCACTTTATTTCATACAGCGTGTTGCTACGGTAAAGCCTTGTTTTGCCTAAAGACAGTGAAGGACTGATCCATGCTGTCTAAACATATTTAGATGATTCCTGGTGAGTGGGCTTAGACCAATCATCTCTTCATTCCTTGCAGTTGGTAGTAAACACTGCTTGTCGTCTTACCAACAGCAGAAACAGGAGGATATAACCAGCGCTGGCATCACTCTGATGGATTCTGTTTGTTAGAGGACTGACTTCTAGATTTTATTGCTGGTTTCTAAGTTTGTGGCAGTCTGGGTCATAGAAGACCTGTAAAATCATGAACAAGAACCATGAGTTACTGGGTCCAAACATAACACCAGAGGTGATGGTGGCTTCATTTTCTTTCATGTTTTCAATATATTGCTGTTTATTTGACCCAGTTGTAGCAATGTTGGTCCTTATTGCTTCTACTGGTTAACTTTTATTGCAGTGTTGCTTTAAAGAGCTGCATAAATAAAGCTCACTCTGGCAGGATGCAACGACACTGAGTCAAACAGCTAGGAGAACATTTATTTCAGGAGAACATTTTTCTGGTCTACATTTGATGGGAAGGATTCAGCCTAATTTAAAAAAAACTTTTTACATCATGTTACATTTCCAGACAGCAGAGGGGATCCTTAACAGGTTCTTTCTAGATAATCTGCTTTTCTTTAAACAGTTTTATGCTTTCAGTCTTTAAAAATGTTCTAATAGACGATGACTTCGGTATTCAGAGGCGGTTGGATCTCCTGCATAATACTGAGCTGTGAAGCTCAGAGCAGAAGGCTCTGGAGGAACAAAGGAGGTATTCTGTTACAACAAGGCCTCCTTTAATGTAGAAACTAGTTTCACCATCCACCCTAAAATGCTTTGTCAGCCTGGCTGGTAAAACATCTGAGGACCATTCCTCCAACTTTCAACAATTACGTTTTTGAGAGAAGAACTTCCTGCAGTTCTTTAATTGTGGAGTTCCACAGGGTTCAGTACTTGGGCCAATTCTCTGTACTATATATATGCTTCCAATAGGTCAAATTATCAGGCAGCATGGGATAAATGTTCACTGTTATGCTGATGATACTCAGCTTTACTTATCCATAAATCCTGATGAGTCCAACCAGTTAGACTACAGGATGTCTGGAAGACATAATTAAGGGACGTTCCTGTCAGTGATTATTTAATCACTTTATTAATGGATGTACTGGATGCATTCGGCACATATTTCTTATCAGAAGATGCTGTCTAGACCAATAATATTGTAAACAAACTAAGAATATTATCCATTTTTCTTCCTTTGATGAACCCAGTTGTTGGTTATATATTCAAGGTGTCTATATTGAAAAACAACAAATCTCATACATGAGAAGATGTTTAATAAGCCTGAATAAAAAATAAAAATAAGCCTACATACCATCCAGACTTCTCTAGAAACTGAAAATAATCTACAGCTTATGTTCAGGAGTTAAGAGCACTGTTCATAAATAATATGTCAATATATTTTATGCAGGATTTAAAACATTTTTGACATCAGGCCATTAAATGTTTGTCAGGTTTCCATATAATCAGAGGCATTAATTATCCTAGAGTAACATAACCTTGGTTTCATTTCTAACTTCTTCTGATGCTTTTTCAGATGAATTCATTCGTTTTAACATGCAGTTGTTTTAGAAAAACTGCTAGCATCCCAACATTAATCAAAGAATGAATTCATTTCTGCTTTTTAAATAATAAAGAAATGACTTTAGGAGTAAAAAGTTCAGACATTAACTCACTTGTCCTCCAGCACCAGTGAAAGAAAAGCCTCGAGTCCCTCATCAGTCCTCTGAGTCTCCAAGCTGCCATCACTCTGAATCCTTTCAATCCATGCAGATATTAATCTGTAGGAGGTCAAAGATCTGCTGCACCTTTATATGACTGATCAATAATTAACCTGCAGGAGGCCCCTGACTGGACTCCCACGCCATCAGGACGTCACCACCCAGAACACATTGAAGGCTCTCAGGACTCCCATGGAGGTTCTCAGGAACCAGTTTGTCCAGCCAGAACATGCAGATGCAGCTACAGCTACCTTTACCTGCAGGGGAAACAGGAAGAGCAAAGCTGCTCAGCACCAACACCTGAGAGCTCCTTCCTGGATCAGTCAGCCATCTTTGATATTTGTAGATGTGAGCAGTTTGTCTCTGATATCAGAGCGAGACAAAGATCATGTCTGAAAACATGAGATTTATTCTGATTTTATTTAACTCTGCGGGGTCTGGAGTGCTCTGCCTCCTGCCCAGTGGAGTATCTTGAGTAGGAACCAGATGCCAGACAACAAATGCTTTAAATGGACTTTATTTAACACATATGTTAATAATTTAACAAGCTTTTCACATTCACTGGATAAATACATAGTTCATATGTATTTCTATGTATACATACATAGAATATATGAGAATAATAAACTTGGATCGACGCCGCCATTGTGTAGTTTTTTTCCAACAATCATAAACTATAATGTGAGCCAAAAGAACTACATGACCCACAAGCCAACAGTGCTTCTGATCGATGTTTTCCACCTGCGTTCAGGATGGAGGAACAAAAGCAGGTGGAGAACTGGACGTGGTAAAATTGGATTTGTAACGTAAAGTCAGAAATAAAGACTTATTTATTAAACTCATAGAGCTGACAGGAAAGTCACAAATATGACTGAACTTCAGGAGAGTTGATGTTAACACGCAGTCTGCTGCTTATAAAATGTGTTTAGTTGTAATCAAGTTCATCAGTGATTAAAGGACACTTGTTAGACAGATTCTGGATTAAATCAGTCCTGCATCTCTTCATTCATCAAACCAAAAGTACCATAAAGTCTCATCTGACCAACAAAACTGGTCCATGTGCTCTAAAGATTTAAGAGCCTTTGTCACAGTAGAGAGGAAAGGTACGGAGCCCGAGAAGGGACATTTATTTCTTTTGTGTTCGCTCGCAAAAGTTGTTAATCGCCTTGAGAAAGATTTGTATTTTGGAGCAACAGCACAGATGATAAACTTCTCATAAAACAAACACAGATATGTGATTAATATGATTTATTTATCATATGCAGGTTAACATGCTGTAAACAATGTGATTAAATGTTTAGGATAAGAAGAACCGTTCAAATCACGATAAAATCAAAAACACTAATAGTCTACAAAAAAAATTACCCATCATGCAGCAGTAATAAGGAAATAAAGTGTCACAGATGTGGTTTCATGTAGTTTTATTGTTCAGTAGTTTGTTTGACAGCTTGTGGATAAAAACTGATTGAAGATCATTTTATTTAAGTTTTCAAAATAAAACTCAATAAATCTCAAAAAATGGGTGTAATGTTTGTTTCATTTTAGCAGTTATCTGGTTTGGAAACTATCCCACAAAGTATTGCGAAATAACGCAAAAACTATTGCGTGGGGACACAAAAAAGAGAAAAATCCCCCCATGTCCCCTCGATGGCTCCGTATAGAAAGGCTTCATCAAGAGAAGATATTAAATAAATATGTTGGGGAAAAAAAAAATTTGAATGTACCATTAAATGTACAATTTATTTAACACATCATTAAATATTAAGTGTACCACTAATTACGTCATGTCGTCTTTAAACTTATATTTAATTATTCAGTGGCACATTTAATTGCATAATAGTCCATTTCATGATATAATGGTACATTTATTGTTTCTAATGATGTATTAAATAAATAAATGGTACCTTTAATTTAATGGTACATTTAATGTTACATTTACTTCACTTATGGGACATTCACAACATTTATTTATTTAATGATGATTTTATTGTATTAATTTTGGTCCAGTTTGACCCTCCATTCTTGATGCTTGTATAGGAGGTCATGTCAGAATTAAATCAGGTGTTCTGGAGCAGACACACATCTAAAACAAGCAGGGAAGGGGTCCCTGAGGACCAGGGCTGTGAACCATTGAGGTACAGTTTCTAAATTATGAAGGTTTTGTCTTTTTGTCCTTTTGTTCAACAAGTACATTTCTCTTACTAGGTGGATTTTTCTTTTGTTTCAGCAACTTGAAACATAAAAGTGATGTCATTGTTCAAAGGAAACGATCACTTAATAAATAAGTAAAATACAACTAAGATAGACATGGTCTGTTTCCTTGTTTAATATTTTATTATTTCTTCATTATTATTCTTTTTACTTTAACTGGCCTTTACTACAGCTAAAAACAGGGACCTAACTGGTCCTTCAAAGAAAGAAATTACCAAAAGACTAAATGAAGAAAACTAAAATGGGAGAGGCACAGGAGTGGGAGTCAATTCACCAGGAGTGGGAGTCAATTCACCAGGAGTGGGAGTCAATTTACCAGGAGTGGGAGTCAATTCACCAGGAGTGGGAGTCAATTTACCAGGAGTGGGAGTCAATTCACCAGGAGTGGGAGTCAATTTACCAGGAGTGGGACGGGACAGGATTTGTTTCGTTATGCTGGCCTGGGTTTGGGATGAGACAGGAGAGAAAATCCACTCCTGTCTCACCCTCTAGTCTGGAGTCTTCGTTCCCTCTGGTGGTGAACTGCTCTTCAATGGTGACCAGCAGGGAGCTCATCAGGAAAACTTGAATGGACCGAACAGACTGACTGGACATCTAGATGTTCTGCTGCCATGCTCTGGACTTTAGAGTCATTATTTTAATGTCGTGTTTTTACTGGAACCAACCCAGATGTTTAACTCCAGATGGTTTCTGCTGGTTCAGCTCACTGTAAGAACTTGAAGGCCTTAAAGTGCTCCAGATGGAGTTCTACCGTACAGAACCTTAAGCCATCGTGTTCTGTGTGCTGAGACATGGTTGATACTTTCAGAATAAAAGGACCTGCTTTTAATGCACACGTAGAGCTTGAGATACCTGTTCAACAGTGGTATCTTCTGGGCCAATCAGAGGTGATTAGAGCTGATCTAACACTGTCTTCACCTGTAGGACCTACAGGATGGTTCTGTAACGACGATTTGAATAAAAGTCCGGTTTTCTAAGGTGCTGATCGCAGAGAGAGCTCCGGTTAGATGCTGAGTTAGGGAACTACACCACAGTCCTGCCATCAGAACAGGTCCAAACTGACCTTCTCCAAACAGCAGCAGCAAATACATGAGGTCATAATAGAAGATGTTCACAACATTTCATTCAGACATGAAGATATCACTGATACAACCTGAACAATGACTCACAAGAGGTCCATATGTAGACCCAGTCCAAATGGACCGACAGGACAGAGTGGTTCTTCACAGTAAATGGAGAAGGATATGAGTGTTAAACTGGTTCAAACATCAGGTCCAAGGTCCAATAAATCACCACACACACACACCTGGAGTGACCTAATATGAGGAGCTTACAGAGAACGTATGAAGGTAGAGCAGCAGCTAGTGGAGACCTCAGTCTTCAGGAAGACCTACTGAGGAACCAAATGACCTGAACCCAAATCCAGGGTAAAAGATCTGAGTGAATGTGGTGTTGAAGGTGTGGAGGTGGATCAGTGAGTCAGAGGAGACTCTGTAGAAGGACAGAATACCAGCAGGACAGTCCACATACACTGCTACTCTGTTAGAGATGGAGGAGGAGGAGGAGGAGGAGGAGGAGGAGGAGGAGGAGGAGGAGGAGGAGGAGGAGGAGGAGGAGGAGGAGGAGGAGGAAGAGGAGGAGGAGGAGGAGATGGATGTAACTTCTTTATTGTGATAGACAGAATAACCACCATCATAACATCTCAGACTCCAGGAATGATCATTAAATCCAAACAAACAGTCTATACTGTTTCCTTTCCTCCTGATTCTTCTGTAACTCACTGATATATAAACATCTCCTCTCCACTCGACCTCCCAGTAACAGCGACCAGTCAGACCATCACTACACAGCAGCTGAGGACAGTAATCATCAAATCTGTCTGGATGATCAGGATATGACTGAAGCTTCTTCATCCATGTCACCTTCCTGTTGTCTTCAGACAGTTGGAGGTTTCTGTTCACTGTGTTTGTGTCGATTGTGAGCTGACAGGAATCTGATGGAGAGAACAAACACAATCCAGCTGCAGTTATTGATCATTTATTGACACTTTGATGATGACTCCTGAATGAGTGATGGACAGTTTGAAGATGGTTGAATGTGAGCTGCTTTGTTGTCATGAATCAAATGAAAAACACACTTACACTTCCTCAGATCTTTCAACCATCGGACTCCATCAGGCTTCCTGAAAGGAGGAGGAGGGTCAGACCATCAAACATGGACGTTACATGGACCTCAGACTTGTTGTCCTACGTGGAGAAAGCAACAGTCCAACATCTGGACACAGTCTGATCTCATCAGTTTTATTTCATTTAAACTTTATTCAGTCTAGCAACAGAAGACCACCTGGACTATGTTCAGCAAGCGGTGAACCTACTAATGAAATCTGCTCAGATGTTGGATGGTAGCTGCTGAGCTAAGAGACGGAGACATCTCCAACAAGCTGGGGTCGTACCTGATCAGATCAGTCAGCAACATATCCTCGTTACGACCTTCCCACTGGAGGTTCATCATGAGCGAGCAGCTGGAGCTCCTCATTAAAACACCAACTGAAAGACGTGTTCCTGCATCTTTAGTTAATATTCATGAAGATGATGAACCAGCATCAGAGGAGTCCAGTGAAGGACAGGTCATCCTCCTTAATGAGACATTCCTCATGGCTGTATCCAGACCTTCATACCTGAGAGCGTCTTCATCCACGCCTCTCCCACATGGTTGTAGCTCAGGTCCAGCTCTCTCAGATGGACGGAGCTGGCATTCAGGGCTGAGGCCAGAGAAGCACATCCTTCCTCCGTGATCAGACAACCTGACAGACTGGAGACACACAGCAGCACACAGGTCATGACCTCTCCACAACGGTGGTACTACCTGATGGAGCTTCTTCACTGTGTACAGAGGTCAGATAAACTTCACTCTTCCAGTCATATGAAACGTTTTAGTTACTCTGACTGTAGATATGAACCAGTTTGGCTCAGTAGCTATTATCTTGTAGGTATTTCCTGACAAACATATGTTCTCCTTAGCCTGATGGGACCTTCTACAGTCCACCCAGCAGGCCAGCAGCGTCCTGCTAAACAAGTAATCAACTAGAGTCAGGATCTTGTTCTCATTAGGAGGACGCTGACGCTGATGTCTGGACACAGCTGAGAAGACTGAGCTGACTGAGCAGCTCCTGGTGACCCAGATGGTTTATTGTCATCTCTAGTATTTTTGCTAATTAGGAGAGATAAAATGGGTTTCTGCAGGTGTCTACCAGAGAACTTAATTTCTGTGATGTTTTTGTGTTTAGAGACTAATACATCTGACTAATGAATGCTAATGTAAGCTAACAGCATTAGAGCATTAACGGACAAACCATTCTAAATGATTATAGGACTAAATGAAGCGTCTCCCAACAGATTTAATGAAAAACAGCCGTTAAAAGCACAGCGTCGTTACATCCAGCTGGTGGAGCTCTGCATCACCTGCTCCTTCGTCCCGTCCTACTTCCTGTTCATTCAGAGGATGGCAGGATGTCTGCGGATTCACTCGCAGCATGTTTGCCTGTGTAACAGGGATTAGAGGAGCCGCTTGGATCACATGCTAGAAGATACTGATCATATAACTGATACTGATCAGTTCGTTTAGATGCCCTCTATTCTCCCTCTGTCTGAGTGCCAAGAAGAAGCCCAACAGATTTACTTTCACAAGTGGAGCGTTACAGCTAACGCTTTAAAGCTCTGCTTGATATTAGAAACTGCTCTGGGATTATTTCACTTGTTACGAACACGGAGACAGAAACAAAAAGGAAAAAGGGAGAGAAGGAGAGAAAGAAGGATGAAGAGAATACAAGATAACACCCTGCTTGCTTCTACACCTGCAGAAACGTTCGTAATAAGAGCAATGTTACCTAAAAGTGCACAGTTATTATGAATGAAAGATGTATTTAGTGGTAAATGCGGCTCAATACAGAACATTTGTGTTTCTGATAACACCTGAATCTAAACACCTGTGGGTCTGAGGGTACTTGTATATATAAGGTTTCTCCATAAAAATAAGCAATAGTGAGTGTGAGGAGTCACAGACCTGCCCCCCTGGACCCGGGATACGGAGGAGATCCCAGCCACAGACATCCAAAGGCCCCCGAGGGCACAGGAACCCCAGGAGAACCACCGCTGGGACTACCGCAACCCCCCCCCCCCCCCCCCCCCCCCCCCCAGAGAAGAGCAGGGGAAAGTCCCAGGGGAACCACCTAGCAGCTATAGTGCTGATGTCCCAGGGAGCTGCGGCAACGAGCCAACAGGCCCCGCCGGCAGCCGTCTACGCCCGAGCAGATCCAGCCATGGACCCAGAGACCCGAGACCCCGGGACATATCACTCCCCAAGCAGAGGCTCGACAGAGCCCAGGGGTCCAGGCCCCGGCAAGCAGCCAGGGGGGACTCCCATGCATACAAATAAAAGCACTCACACCCACATACCCAATGTAAAGACAAACAACAGTGGCTGTCATACAGTCACTCTCACTCCCCATATATACTCTGTGCTCCCAGGTCCAGGTGCAAATACCCCAGAGAGTCAACCAGCCCCCAGCGCAGCCTCAGGAGGTGGTCCTCTTCCTGCCGGGATGGAGACAGGCAGACCGCCCCAGCACCAACCCAGACTAGTGCTGGCACCGCCCGAACCTGAGCAACCCCGGCCCAGACTCCGATCCCCCGCTCGACCCCAGCCTCCAACAACCCCCATCCAGAGAGGGGGCCATGTACAAAAGAGGGGTCTACCTGATCCAAACAGTCCCAGTATGAAAAGGTCCCAATCCCCCAATGAATTCCAATCTCAACCCCATGAGCCCACAACCCCCCATGAATCCCAACATGAGCCTCCCCACAGGGCCGCCGCCAACCAAAACACAGATACCAAGCACATGCCCCTGAACCCAAACGCCACGAATCCCCACAGGGGCACACCCCACAGATGAGCTCCACCCCCGAAAATCTGTTGAAGACACACCCACACAGCGCATGCTTCACACACAGCCCCGCTCCAAGCACCCCCGCCACATCCTGCCCCCCACCACACAGCGTGCCACGACGGCAAGGCAAGGGTCCCGCACAACGCCACCCCAGCCTCCGCCCACAAACGCAATAGACCACCGAGCATCACGCTCACAATGGAACCCCTGACCCCACATCAAGAAAGGACAAACTAACCCGGCAAGAGGTCCCCAGCCAGCGGCACGCACCCAGGGCCGGTGGCCCCCACCACGCTCCTTGCAACCACAAAAACACCACACATCACCAAAAACACCACACATCAAGCGGTTCTGTCGGACAGTAAGAACAGCGGAGCGTTATGACAGAAGGTCTCCATCAGGACCTTAGATGGAGCTAAAATAAGCTTGTTCTCCGCAGCCTGTGGGTCAGAACCTGAAGCTGTCATTGACCCGGTTTCTTGAGAGATCAGGTAAGGTGTCGGATCTTTTCTGGACCTGGACAGGCTGCGGTTCCACCCACTGATGTCTTATTACCTGCAGATTCTGGCTGAAGGGTCTGATTTACTTTAGGTAGATGATCTGCATCATGGAACACCTTCTATGCTACTTTCTACAGGCTGTTCAGAAGGTATCTGATGCCTTTAATGCAAATAAAGTATTTCTTTCACTGATTGGTTGATTGATAATCTTGATGTTTCTAAAAGAATCCAATGAAGGTCTTGATTCTGGTTCTGACAAGGAAGTTCTCAGCCAATCAGCTGCTTACATTTTAACATTTTAATTATTCTATTACAGCAAGTCAGAGTTAGAGGAATTATTCCCTTTGTTGGATCTTCTACATTAATCTGTAGAACCTCCTGGTTCTGGAGGGAAGCATCTAACTGCACAAAGAGTGAGATGAACTGCAGACTCAGCAGTCATCGTGTGAAGAACACAAAGATCTGTGGAGGAACCAAGTTACCTTTTCACAGCGAACTGCAGCGGCGGCTCCTTGGACTGAGCGCTCTTCAGGGACGAGCAGCAGGAAGTAGGCACATCCAAGCACCTGTACCTGTCAGACGTAAGAAAGGAGAGCAGGAGATCAGCTTTCTGCCGGTCCTTTTAGCCACTACGAGTTCTCCAACACCTCAAGAACTCAGAAATGATGCATCTGTGTAGCTTCAGATCAGATGTCCAGGTAGCAGGAAGCTTCTTGAAGAGATTTACAAACGCTGGACATGAAACATCTCAGTGTTCATCCAATCATCAGCTGGAGGAGCAAACAGGACATGTCTCTGGCATTTAATCACACAAAGAAGAAGTTACATGATCTCAGACAGTCACAGGACTGCTGGGAGTTGTAGTTTTTCCCATAGAAAGGCGTTCCAGCAGCGTAGATGTTGGGTTTTTGATGAACACCGGAACGTTTTGGACCCTTGTAAGAAATATTTCTGTAAATCTCGTCAGGCAGCTCACCTACAGCACGGGTCAGTAAGTAACTCCACATGAGGTCCGGTTGGATCCGGTCCAGAATCAACCAGAACTATTCTAGAAAACTAGATGAACCAATTGTCACACTACATCATCATGCAACACATGAACATGTTCTGACCTAAACCATCCCATCGTATCTCCAGCTGGATGTTCAGGGTGGTGTCCTGCTGGAACGTGGACCTCCACCCTAAGATTGTTCTGGATTTAGCTCCATCAACTCTGAGATGCTCCGTCTCTGGTGCTGATTAGGACTTCATTTCAGGACTTTGGGTTAAACTGGATTTTATGTAGAGGTGAAAGAGTAACCGGACCAAAGAACATCTCACTGTTTTAGTTTCTGTTTCAGTTTTCTTCTGCTCTGACACATAAAATCCCAACATGGTCCACAGAGGTTTGTAGGAGACCTGGAGACCTCACCTCTGGTCCTCATGTCCTCCATACTGATCGCTTTCAGAGGGAGGGACTCTGTCCATCCTGTTCTCACAATGATGATGATGATCCATGCTGCTCAGCTCACACACCTTCTGCCTTCATCTGAGGAGGAGACAGTGGAGAACACACATCAGACAGAAAGCTTCACCTGTGTGACCAGATGTTTCCAGCCTGGAACCAGTAGGAGGAGCTGTGAAGATGACCCCGAGCTGCTGTCTGGCCGAGCAGCAGGTTCTGCAGGGTTCTACGGGGTTCTACAGGAACCGATCACAGCTGATTTGATGATGAAGAGCGACTCTGTTACCTCCAGAAGGAGCTTCTCCTGCTGGGTCCCAACAAAGAGAAAGTAACGGAAGGATAAAAGCTCCCAGTGGAACCAGTATGAGCCTTACTGGTCCTTCTAGGGGCTTTTCTTTATTTAAACCAGCAGATCCAGACCCTCCACCCATAAAAATGCTACAGCGCTTAAAAACACTGAGAAATAAACGTCATTTCCGGTAGACTTTAATGACATTAATTAATCCTGCTTCATCAAGCAGGAAACGTTTACCTTGTATTCTGGAGATCAACCTTTGACCTTCTAACTTCTTTAACTTTCCTCCGCACTCCTCGCTCTGGTTTACCGTCAAGCCATAAGGCACTTCCGGGTCCACCGGAAGTGACAAAATAAAAGCGCCTGAAAATGCAAACAATGTCTATCAAAATAAAGTCCCATTGATCAGGTGATGGCCTTTAAACAGAAATACGACTGTTGAATTATTAGTATTATTATTGGTTCTGATCCAGTTCAACTGTTTTGAATCAGAATTACTATTAAACACTTTGAGAGGAAAGGATGTTAAGTTGTGATGTTTAAAATATATTATAGAACCTGGACCTTATCAGCACTAATATTAGTTATTAATAACTATACATATGGTATCCTTGTTTAATTAGTTTATATAATATTTCATGTGTAATTCAGAAAAATAAAATAGTTAACTAATTAATGGTCCACCTGTGATGAACTATGATTTATTTCTTAATTATTCTGCATCTTTAAACCCAGAGCTGCATGAAGATATGAAAGAGAAGATGGAGGTTTACTTTCTACTACGTCTTACTGGAACCAGGAGATATTTTCCTGGTTTATTGAGCAACACCTGGTTCTGTCTACATGTAGAACTGGACTATAAGATCGGCTGCAGCCATGAGATCAATGTGATGATCTGAAGGACCTTTAAATGTGTTCAGCTACGTTAGGATTAAATGATTTTATTGTGACTGAAGTAAAGGACCAGATATTTTCACATTATGATGTAAATCCAGCTAGAAGCTCACAGAGAAGGTTGCTGCTGTTTTCTATCACAGATCATTTAACTTCACCTGTAGCTCAGGTGAAAGTTCCTCATCATGACCCTGAAGATGCTCATTAGAGTGAACCTCCACCTCATGTCTTGCTGGGTGAATCAGTGATTATCTGTAACTTACAATCAGTCCATCCTGAGTCAGCATTCAGGTTTCACCACCATCTTCTCCTGGGTTAAACCGCTCTGCCTCCACCTGTTCCTGAACACACCCACCAGCCTCCCTTTCTCCAGCTGGCTCCATGGTTGCTCTGAAATGATCTCTGTTCGAGGCGCTCAGTGGAACCTTTCAGGTAATGAAGGAAGCAGGTCGACTTGGAGTAAACTGCTGTTCTGGACTTCTCCAGAACCGAGTCCGTCTCTGGCTGTGGGCGTAGTTTTGTATCTTCTCATTTTATCTCATTGTCAGGTTAGGTGGAGCTGGACGTGATTATATGGAAAAAGATAAAAACTGAAGTCTAATACCATTTTATGGCTGCATCTTTTTAATACTTCTACATTTCTTCTATCAAGAAGTCTGGGGCTCTTCAGAAAACATCAGGTCTAACTACGCGCCTGATCCTGAGGAAAATCTTCACATGAAGCAAATCTTCTCCATCTTCTCCACTGCCATAACACCTTGGTACCTTGAGGTTCTTACAGATGTTCTGCTAGTCAGAACCTCCGGACCGGGAACAATCAGGATTATTACTAGCTGTAGACACAGAGCCAGGCTTGGGATCTTCATTAACCAGATGTAGGACAGGGGCAGAGGTCAGGTCATCTGGTTGGGGTCTAAAGGTTGAGAAGAAGCTGATGATAGATCAGAACAGTCCAAACACAGATCAGGTTCTACAGGTAAGTGTTGAAGTTGCAACAGGATGAAGAAGACCATCAGTCTGGGAGGAGGTAGAGATCAGGTTGCTGCTCCCTGCTGTTGATGCTGAGTAGCTGTCTGCTGAAGATCTACTGCCCTCAGGTTCTGTTTGTTCAGGTGTAACAGGTGGACTGAAGGAAATGTTCTCAGGTTCACCCAAAACATTCAACAATACCGGGTTAGGGTCACAGTCAGGATCATTTATCAGTTTAGAAGATCTCTGATGTGTCCTGGAACCCGCTGGAGAACCACAGCTGGAACACACAGCTTCAGCGTTGATTCTCTGCATCTAACAGAGCTGAACTCAAGATCACAGACATAGGTCTGATGAAAACCCACATGTAGAAGGTAGAAGAAAAGTTCTTTATTCATTTCTAAACCAAATAACTAAAAACAGCAGAGATGGTCCTAGGAGCTTCATGTGCTGCTCCAAGTGGCCACCAGGTGGAGACAAACTACCTTACAGAGCAAACAAGGGATGATGTGGACCTTCAGCTGCATCCTGGTTCTGGTCTGAAGACAAACATCTGCTATTTACATGTGCTCCACAGCCATAATTAAAGCCAGAACCTCACTGTCTCTGCAGATGTTCACTTGATGGTTCTGCTGCAGAACATGTTGACCTGCGTCATGATCCACACCAAAACCATCCAGCAGCTCCAAGGGAATCTTTGGATCATCTTCATTTCTCCTCCAGAGAGCCAGAAGAACCACTGGGAGGTTCTTCTTCTCTGGTTCTGTCGAGTGTGAGTTTAGAATTTGATAGATGCTGTTGGATGTTCTTCATGAAGATGGAGAAGTTTTTCCTCCTGTTCAGACACTCCACCTTCTAGTGTCCTGTCAGAATAAAAGCACAGGCAAGGCAGGTTGATTTGTAACACATTTCAGGATCAGGACGATTCAAAGTGCTGCACATGGAAAAAAGAGAAAGACACATAATAGGAAAAGTACATTACAGCGGCATAAAGGTAATTAAATAATTCATCAACACCAATAATTAAAGAGAATAAAAATCAATAATTAAAAAGATGGGCTGATAATAAAAATCAAATTAAATTAAAATTTAATGATAAAATGATTGATAACAAAATGAAAGGACAGTTGGACTGAAAACTTAACTAATCATGCCTAGATGGCCTAGTCAAAGGCCGCTCTGAACAAATAAGTTTTTAATCTTGATTTAAAGCAACTTAGGGTTTCATCTTTTACAGTTTTCTGGGAGTTTATTCCAGATTAATGGAGCATAAGAACTAAAAGCTGCTTCTCCATGTTTGGTTCTGGTTCTGGTTCTGCAGAGTAGATTTGAGCCAGAAGACCTGAGAGGTCTGGATGGTTGATCCACTGACAACAAGTCTGTAATGTATTTTGATGCTAAGCCATTCAGTGATTTATAGACTAACAGAAGTATTTTAAAGTCTATTCTCTGAGCTACAGGGAACCAGTGTAGGGACTTTAGAACCGGGCCGATGTGCTCCACTTTCTTAGTTCTAGTGAGGACGCAGGCAGCAGCGTTCTGGATCAACTGCAGCTGTCTGATCGACTTTTTAGGCAGACCTGTGAAGACACCGTTGCAGTAATCAATTCTACTAAAGATGAACGCATGAATTAGTTTTTCAAGGTCCTGCTGAGACATTAGTCCTTTAATCCTGGAGATGTTCTTTAGGTGATAGAAGGCTGATCTTGTTACTGTCTTCATGTTCCTCTGAAGGTTTAGGTCTGAGTCCATCACTACACCCAGGTTTCCAGCCTGACTGGTGGTTTCTAGCTGTATTAACTGAAGCTCTGTGCTAACTTTTAAACACTCTTCCTTTGGTCCAAAGATTATTACTTCAGTTTTGTTTTGATTCAGGTGAAGATAATTTAGGCCCATCCATGCATTGATTTCTTCTAAGCATTTACCCAGCACTTGAATGGGTTCATGGTCACCTGGTGACATTTTAATGTATAGCTGTGTGTCGTCTGCATAGTTATGATAACTTACGTTGTTGTTTATTAAAATCTGAGTTAGGGGGAGCATGTAGATATTGAATAGAAGGGGCCCTAAGATGGACCCTTGAGGAACGCCACATGTGATTTTTGTAGACCTCCCATTAATTGTCTCAGCTTTAAACTGGAGTCTAACTGTGTTAACATCAGGATGGTGGAGAACAAGAACAAGAACAACCATCTGCAGCTTCAGGAGGGTTTGGATTGAAGTCAAGGTCAGAGGACCATCAGATGGTCTTAAATAGACAGAAGCATCTAAAGCAGAAGTTTGATCTGTGGATCATTAAAGAACCTCAGCTGGAGTCCAGGAATCGAACTGTGGACCTGGAAATGATCTTCTGTCTGACCTGACCATGAATGCTGTCACAGCAGAAGAAGAAGGACCTGGCAGAGCAGGAGCATCAGGTTCACCTGCAGGTTGCAGAGCTTCCTCAGAGCTGCAGCTTCATCCACCTGGAGTCGGTTCTTCTTCCAACAAGTGGAGAGCAGAGCTGCACACAGAGCATCAGTCAGTTCACCTCCGGCCTTCCCCAGAACTGCAGCTGGGTCGGGTCCACTTTAACCCCCCAGCTCACATTTGTCTAGGTTTTAGCAGAACTTTGGATTTTTGATGCAGACAGCAGGACATCTGGACCGGTTTTGTATTCTGGAGAATTTCCAAGCTTGATCGTTTCATTTTTCTTTGATGTGACTTTAAAACCAAATAGAAAATCTGCTACATTTTCATACCTCAGAGCAGGTTCTGGTTCTGGTTTCAGTTGTTTTGGGTTTTTAATGTCCTGGTGTTCAGAATTACAGGATTTATGTTTTCCACCAGGTGAAGATACATATCTTCTGAGGTTCGGGAAATCTACCTGTTTGGATTTATGGAATGAAAGAAATGGACTTTTTATGGGAACTTTGCATAAAACTGATCTGAATCATTGTTGATCCAAGGATTGGATCAGAACTTCCCAAAAATCAGCAGAACTGGGACCAAAAGATCAAAGAACTGAAACCAGCAGTGAGTGAAACCAGGAACCAGGTTTGAAGGTGTCTTCATGACTGACCTGTTGTTAGACAGAGCAGGACGCTGAGGATCACAGCTGAGCGGTACGTGATCAAGCTCATCTTCTCAGCTTCACAGTCAGGAACATCCTGGTCAGAGCCTATGTCAGACAGAGATGTTGTGAGATCTTCATGGTGATGGTTACACTTCAGAACATCTACAATAAAAACAAGCAGATTATTCAGAGGTACTTAAAAACGTCTGTGTTCTTCCTTCCATGAAGCTTGGTGGGGATGTGGGTCCAGGCTGGAGGAACCAGGACTCAGATGTTTGCTCCATTGTTCTCAGCTCTGGATGAGGCTTTCAGAGAGATAAGTTATACAGGAGGGCAGGTTCTGAAAAGGGTTCTCGGACTAACAGGCAGGTGCACAAAGGTTCTTCTGGTATGATCTCAGGTTCTGTGATGCTCCACCACGCTGGGTGGAATGCATCTGAACAAGGTTTTAAGCAATGATTGGAGAGCAGGTCAAGGATCTCCTGTGAGTTTCAGTGTTTAGAAGCAGCGGTCCATCATAGAAGACCGCAGCAGAAAACAGGAAGTCTGCTGAGACCCTTTCATCTGTAGAAATTATTTTCAGAGCTGCATCTTCTCAGCTAACGCTAACCTCTCGGCCAATCAAAGATAAGAATGGTTTAGAATAATCTCCAACATTTCTTCTACAGGAAGTACCAATGGAGTTTGACCTTTGACATGTTTAGCTTCAACTAATAATTGTCATGTCTGACCTGTTTGGACAGATGCTGAACCAGTTTTTGGAGATCTTTACACCAACGACATCTTCTCAATCAACAGGAGAGCTTTCTTCTAGCACTGTTCTCCTTCCAACAACCACCTTCTGTCTGATATCAGTGTAGCATTCAGACTTATTTACCTGGAACGACCCTGATGGGCTCTCCATAGATCATTGCTCCTCGTATCTTCTTGCCACAGAAGTAAAGTCCACCGTCCTCCACAGAGAAGTTCCTGATGAGCAGTCTGTTCTCCACCAAGGAATATCTTCTCCCAAAGCCTGGCGAGCTGAAGGTGGGGAATGCTGAAGCTTATGTACGTCCTATTCCCAGTCTGGGCCTGTTGTTGATCTCCATGTACCAGAAGATCTCTGGGTGACTAAAGGAGCAGGTTAAAGTAACATCCTGACCCAACTCTGCTTTGAGCTCCATCACGTTCTGAGCCTCTGAATGGACCAGAACCATCAACCTCACCGTCCAGAGCAGATTCATCAGCAGGTTCAGCTTCATGATGGACCAAGTCATGAGAAACCCTCAGTGAGATGTCTGCTTCCTTTTTCATCAAAGTGGTTAAAGATGAGAGCCGAAATAACGAGTCAGTGAGAGGAAGGAAGTTCTACCTGTGGTTTCTGTAACCATGCAGCTTCCAGCAGGGGGGCTTCAAGCTGCAGGTTCTACAGTCAACTTCAGGAGGAATTTATGAACCCAGACAGAGGCAGAAGACAGGCGACCATCAGCACCAGCAGCTTCATGGTTTTAGATGTTTGTTTAGTAGCTGCTAACATGGTCAGCTGTTGATGAGCTCATCTTCTGTGAGGTTCATCTACTGTGACTCACCTGCTCCACCTGAAGCTGGTGGCCAGACATGTCTGCTGCTGCTAATATAACACGGTACAGTATAGTAGTATGGAGTACTGTACAGTACCAGAGAGTACAGTACAGTATAGTAGTATGGAGTACTGTACAGTACCAGAGAGTACAGTACAGTATAGTAGTATGGAGTACTGTACAGTACCAGAGAGTACAGTACAGTATAGTAGTATGGAGTACTGTACAGTACCAGAGAGTACAGTACAGTATAGTAGTATGGAGTACTGTACAGTACTATGGAGTACAGTATAGTAACAGAGTACCAACCACTACATCCAACCTATAAAAAGTGTCCATGAATGTCACTGAAGGCTTTTTAGAACTCGTGATGTTTTCTGTTTCCTCTGAGGTGTCAATGTGACACAGAGACCCTCTAACTACCTCAAAATAGGCAAAACAAGAGAACATGCTGCTGCACCTGAGCTGGTAGAGAATTCACAGTGTAACCATCTGTGGACCAAGAAGAACCTGGTGTGTGTATTTGTGAGAGGTGTGCGCATGTATATTCAACATTTTGCTCAGTCCACACAAGAGGAAACGGGTTATGTAGGTTAATGGTCAGGGTCAGGGTCAGGGTCAGGGTCAGGGTCAGGCTGTGGCAATGCATAGAAGTCAGTGGAATCTCCTTATGATATGAAAACACTGCATGTGTGTGTAACCTTGTGTATGTGTTCAGCTCAGGTCATCATTAGTGTGGTCCCACCATGACCAACACTGGTTTCAGCTGACTCATCCTTGTTGAAGAGTGACACCTACAGGCCAAAACTTGCAATTAATCAAACAAAAGGGTGAAAACGTTTGTGCAGCTTTATGTTCCTTTAACAATAATAAGGTCAGAGTTTAAACTATGAATTTCTTTGTGCTGTTTTCACTCTCCATGTGTCTCAGATGTGTGTTGATGCTCAGAGGTCAGGAAGCATCTCCTGCAGCTGTCCATGTCTCCAGTCACAGAGAGGTACAAACATCTCCAAAGATCTCTGTCAGAGAGCTGCAGCTCAGGGTGGTAATCCATTGCAGACAGAGAACTTCAAGCTAAAACTGATTCATCCAGACAAGCAGAAGAGATGGTAGCTTCATCAGTCCAGGTTCCAGCAGCAGTCAGAGCTGCAGCAGCTGCTGGTTGGAGGCTTCATCCACCTGGACTCTTCTCCTCTCCCAACAAGAACAAAGCAGAGCTGCCAACAGAACATCAGCTGAGTCAGTTCACCTGAAGACCACCTGAGCTTCTCCACCAACAGACATCTGCAACACCACACTGACCTGCTGTTAGAGAGAGCAGGAAGCTGAGGACCACAGCTGAGCAGTAAATGATGAAGGTCAGCCTCTCAGCTTCACACAACTGGAGGGAGTGGTGAGGACGTTCTGGTGGACAGAGGGACTGGGACAACTGGAAGAAGACAACGTGGACACTTACTGCTGTTGGTTTAGTTTCTAGTTGCAGATATGTTGCTGCTTGTTTCCATAAAGTCTTGTGAAGAAAAGCATCTGCCAGGAAGGACCAGTTGATCTTTGTATTTAGAGGTAGTGGAGATGCGGTTGGAGACACACAACCGATATTTGATCACATGAAATAAAACCAAACTTCACAAAATGACCTGATTAGGTTTCACTTTCTGGAGTTTTTTTGTCCATCTCAGCAGGTCCAGACATACCAATCAGGAAGTGAGGTCAGTCTAGATGTTTAGCCTATCGGAGCAGTAAGCCTGGTCACTGATCAGCCATAGGTCCCACTGGGTAGTGGAAGGGCCATGACCTCTGACCTCTGAAGCAGAGGGGGTCTTCAGAATCATGGTACTTTAAATATAAATGATTCATATTTACTTTAACAGAACGCAGCAAATATCATCTTAGGTTGATGCTTGGACTAGGACATTTCCACTTCATTATTCTTCATGAGCTTCTTCACAAATCTAGATCAAATCAGTCTGTTTTCAGACACTGAGAAATTAGAATGTTCTGGATGATGAAACTGAAGGTGGCTGGAAGTTCAACCTTGAGACAGCTGAGGTCTGCTGATGGAGGAACATCTGTCCAACGCAGAGCTTTCATTACAACCACATTCAGGTTGTTAATAATACAGCAACATGCAGAAAAAACTGTTTTACTGAGAAGAATCAGATCTTCCTACAGAGAGTAAAAACCTGCAGAACCAACCTGAGATGATGAGCCTGATGATGTCTCCATAAACTGTTCTTCCATTGTCCTTCCTTCCACAGAAGTAAAACCTGCTGTCCTCTGCAGAGAGGTTTCTGAACAGCAACTTGTTCTCAGAGATAGAATATTTGGTCTCCAAGTCAGGAGAGAAGTAGGTGGGAACTGAGGAGTAGGTCCGTCCAATTCCTGCTCTGATCCTGTTCTGGATCTGGAGAACTGAAGGAACAGGTTAGAGGCACATCCTGACTCAGCTCTCCAGTAACATTTATCATGTTCTGAGCCTCTGAACAGACCAGAACCGTCAGCAGAACCACCGAGAGAAGATCCATCAGCAGGCTCTACACAGTACTGGTTCAGCAGGGTGATAACAGAGGGTGAACCACCACAGGATGTTAACCCCGTCGTCTTTATCTGATCACTTCCTGTTTAATTAGGTCCAGTAAGCTTGATTTAAGAACCAGTCTGAATGTTTTACACTGATCAGCTTCATTTAAACAGAACCAAATGGTTCCTACCTGAGATATGGAGGAACATATCTCCACTGGTGTCCTCCTTCCTCCCCCAGAGTCACATCCCAAAGACACATCCTGACCCAGCTCTGCTCTGACCTTCATAAAGTTCTGAACCTCAGAACAGACCAGAACTATCCACAGAAAATCCATCAGCAGGTTCTAAAGGTGAACCCAGTACAGGTCTATTATTTGCTCTCTGAAGGCGCAGAGTGTCTTTGAACTGTGGTGAGAAACCACAAACACTGAAGATGTTCAGAAGGTAGAAGCTAAAGCTGGTCTGGTACTGAGGGACACTGATGTTCCTGGGCTCCTTGAAGAACTCAGGAAGAGCTCATGACATGCCTGACATGGAGGTGGATGAGACAACTGGAGAGCATCTGGACACTGGTGCTCTCAGATAAGGTGCCGGTGTTGTTTCCCAGTATTGTGAACGTGGCTCCAGTGTAATAACAGGCTAATCACCTCGACACCAGTAAGGTGACTAGATTCTAGTCCTAGTGGGTCCAAATGTTCCGAACCTTCTGTCCTGTTATGGTTGTTGGGGACCCAAACACGAGGAAGACTAAGGAACCTGGAAACAGCAACAGGTGATCTGACAATGGAGGAACTGAACCAGGGAGTACTTCTACCAGGAGGTTTGATTTCTGAAACCTACACAGACGTCACACTGCATTGCATTGTGGGATTGATGAGTTTAGGGTTAGGGAATATTTACCCTCAGCTCTGCTAAGCAGGAGTCTGCAGGTAGTGGTCGGGGAGAAAGGCGCCCTGACAGACAGAGAAGATGTATGGTGAGGGATGCTGCAGCCCGTGATCATGACAAAATGAGGCTTTTATTCAGGTTGGATCCAAGTGAGTTTCCAGACAATCCAGTTTCTGTAGGTTTTACTGTTGTCTTGTCCACAAAAACACAAGAACTATTTGGTTGCTGCCTCCAAAGGACAAATTCATAATAATAATGAGTACTAATGCTGGTGATGAAGTCTCCACATAAAGTCAAACTGAGAAAGCTTCACATTTCTTATGAAGTCCTGGAGTTAATGCTGGGGTCTTCACCTCCAATCTCAAAGCCTGGACCTGCCAACGTTGAGCAACACCACCGTCTCTGTCCCATCCCCCATGCAGCCTACGCAGTGACTGCTGCCAGTGGCTGTGCATGTTGGTTCCAGGGTGGGGGATGATGAGCACGGCTCACCTGGGTACTACTGATGAGCAGCAGACACTTAACAAGGCAACATCTTTACATGAATGTCATGATTCTGTCACATAGAACTTACTTTACGACCAGCTGGACACAAACAGGAAAGAATAAATTCATATCAGTAGACAGTCTGCATGAAAAGGCTTTAAAAACATCAGATAAGGTCGGATTCAGGCCATCACTGCAGACTTTACACTAAACATCATTGGACAAAGAAAACATGAGTAACTGGATATGTCCCTAGTATATGTAGTTGTACGTGTGTAGTATTTTAGTAGTATATGTAGTTGTTTGTGTGTAGTATTTTAGTAGTATATGTAGTTGTACGTGTGTAGTATTTTAGTAGTATATGTAGTTGTTTGTGTGTAGTATTTTAGTAGTATATGTAGTTGTACGTGGTATTTCACTAGTATATGTAGTTGTTTGTGTAGTATTTCACTAGTATATGTAGTTGTGTGTAGTATTTTACTAGTGGTCTTGGTTTGTGGGTCTACTTTATCCCAGAATTTTCTATACTGGGATTGGAAGGAGGCACCGCTGCATATAGACGAGCTTCATTTCAGGAACTGAATCAAACCCTGAATCTGCCGTATCGTCATGGTGACCCAATGCATCCCAGGTTCTGTTAGTGTTCTTCTCATGCTGGTAGCTCTTCATGTCAGCCTTACACACCTGGAGCTACTCTGGTGTTTGGGAGAAAATCAGATGGTTAATCCATCCAGTCTCCTGCAGATGATGAAGATGAAGCCTCATCCTGTTTATCTTTGATGGAAACATCAACTATTTCTCCACCATCAGACAGAACCACAACTGAACCTGAACCAGGCTGCATGTCTGTGCTCCGACAACCAGAGACCACAGGTTTCACTTCCGTTCTCTGAAACAGACTCGCTGTTTCTGCATTTCTTCTGAGATCAAACACCAGGAAGTAAACGGCTGCAGAGCTCTGCTGGTTCCACCACCAGAACCTGCTGATGGATCTGCAGTGGATGTTGTTGCTGATGGTTCTGGTCTGTTCAGAAACTCAGAATGTAACGGATCAAACGGTCAAAGCAGAACTTGGACAGGCTGTTACTTTAACCTGCTCCTTTAACTTCACTGACATCTACTGGTACATGGAGGTCCACCACAAGATCAGAGCGAGTATTGGACGCTCCTATTCTCCAACATCGTCCACCTTCAGCTCTCCTGACTTTGAAAGCAAGTATCTGATATCTGAGAACAGACTGGTGGTGAAAGACATCTCTGCAGAGGACTTCAGAAGGTACTTCTGTGGCAGGAAGATCAGCGGGTCGATAGTTTATGGAGATACCTTCAGGCTGGTCTCAGGTAGGACTTTAGGTTTAATCCAGGAAACTATATTCAAGTCATCAAAGCAGACTTTCAGTTTGATTGCAGGAGCAAATACAACTTCTAATATGAAATGATCTTCTGAAATCCTAACATGAAACAGTAGGAGGCGACATTAACCAGGAAGTACCAAGTTGTGTCTGAGGTCATCCATCCATACTTTTCTAGAGAAACTGGACCTCTGCAGGGTGGAGGGGGACAGTGTCCACCTGCAGTGGTCAGTGAGTGAGAAACTCTGGAAAGGTCTCCAGTCAGGGTCACTGTAGACACTTTCTTACTGCTTTTCAGAAGCTGTGAAGGACGACTTTAGGTAGAAATCTGTTATTTTTCTGCAGAGTATCTCCATCAGGTCTAGAAAGGACAGGTCCACCATGATGTCCATCCTGAATGTTCATGCATTAAACTACATCACATGTAATGGACCTTGCAGCTCTGGAGAGTAGAAAACTACCCAGCACGTTCCTCAGTCCACTTCTCCACCAGGTATCATCCAAATGTGAACCAGAACAACAGGTTTCTGAGAAGAACTAAGAAGAACTTTGAATGACTGCAGGAGGTTTGGTCTTTTAACTTTGTCCTTCATGTTCCCAGATGTCTACCAACATCTCTCACCTAGATGTTCCTCACTGTGAAGCTGACCATCATTTACTGCTCAGCTGTGGTCCTCAGCTTCCTGCTCTCTCTAACAGCAGGTCAGTGTGGTGTTGCAGATGTCTGTTGGTGGAGAAGCTCAGGTGGTCTTCAGGTGAACTGACTCAGCTGATGTTCTGTTGGCAGCTCTGCTTTGTTCTTGTTGGAAGAGGAAAAGAGTCCAGGTGGATGAAGCCTCCAACCAGCAGCTGCTGCAGCTCTGACTGCTGCTGGAACCTGGACTGATGAAGCTACCATCTCCTGATAGACATCAACCTGCTGCTCTGGACCTCAGTCTGAACACCTCCACTCAGACTGGTACCACCAAGGACTCTGGTCTTCATAAACACAGTAAACAGTGGAGATGATTCTTTCTGAAGGTCTTCTTTAGATAAAACCCCAGCAGTCCACCTCTAAGGGACAGTTGCTCCTCTCAACCTTCTGCAGAACAGAAGCTTCTTCATTTAATGCAAAGTGTTAAAGATTCTGGACAGTGTTGGACCTTCTGAAACAGAGATGATCAGACCACCAACTGTGAATCTGAAGCAGAGGTGTGACTTCTGATCTGAGTTTGTGATTTTATTGGTTCTTCTTCTGTGTTTAGTTTTATTGTTCTGCTTCATTCCTGATCTTTTTAGATGTTCAGCATTTTGTCTAAACTGTAATCAAGAAAAGATATGATCATGTATTTTGGTTCAGCAAAATTTGTTAAATGTAAATCCAATATTGAAGTATTCTGAACATTAAAAGATTGTAAGTTATGCATTAGCTAAATAATGTATGTATGTATTGTACTTTTTAAAGGGTGGTAAGAACATTTTAGAATATTTTGTGTCACTTGTGCATATCTACCAGAGTAATATCAAGTATGGTCCCTAGATTAGTGTCTCAGCTTCATGTTGTTTATTATAAAAATGACTTATCTTGATTGAACTGGCATGATAATTTATTGTATAATATGGTTTTACAATATTATTAAAACCCTAAAGGTTGTGGTATGTCTTTGAGTTGGAATCCTTTTACTGAACTGTCTCATCTTTTTCTTTCTGTCTGAACATGCCAGGTGCATTTCAGTCTGTGTGTGTAAACGTCTCTTTCCTCTTGGTGTTCTCGGTGTAATCCAGACCACAGTCATAAATCAGTACACCTCAAACTGTCTTTATTTTTCCCCTCTCTGGTCCTTTCTTTTCTTCTTTGCTTTATGTTGCATCACTTTTCTATATCACCTCTTCAATTCTCATTGCTACAAGATATGTTGTAATGCTCAAGTCAAATTGGGAAACAGATTTATCAATACATTTTCTGCATGCAGCTTGATGTGTAGCTGAATGTTCTGTGTGTGGGTAATTGAGAGATGAAGAAAGAGAGAAAGAAATAGATAGATTCTGGCAGGATTAAAAGGGTGTTTTCTATGCTTATGTGGATGGCAACACACAAAAGCCTTTCCCTCAGGAGAAACCTGCACCTGGGGAGGCACTTTAAGTGTCTCCATGCACTTCTGCATGTGTGTGCCTGCTGCGTATGAAATGGAGATCAAAATAATTGCTCTTCAGGAACTCTCAGTGGGACAATCTGGAGGTCAGATTCCTTGTTCAAACTGGATTACCTTCTAAAGGAAAAGTCTGAATCTCCACAAAGCCACGCTGATAGAGTGAGGCATTAGGATTTGGAGACAGAGAAAAGTGAATCACCGTCTTTTCATTTTAAAGCCGTAATTTTCTTCAGACTTCCTGTGCTCTGCTTGCCCTTTTTCTGTGTAGCACTCACTTCAAAGTACACTAAAACAACCACACATCCCGAAGGCTCGGTTAAGGCCTCATTTGCTACCTAACTTGTGTTTTTAACTCATAAATAAATCAGATTATCTTCTCCAAGCTGAACTCCTGTTGATGACGTCAGGAATGTTTACCGGAAACGATGCAGCTGCTGTTCTTGTCCACTAGATGGAGACATCCCATCAGCTTCACGGTGCAGCAGAGGAAGCTCATCTTCCTCAGATGATTAATGATGAATCCACGTCACATCTGATCGGGGCGGAGCCATCCTAGTGGGAGGAGCTAATAATGACACACCTGTTGTTCCTGTTCAGACAGGACAGTCTGCTGATGTCTCCGATGGGACAAACTGGAGGACTTATCTGCTTCTCAGCCTTGTGTCTGGAGGACACAAGCCCTGGGTTCTGGTTCTGGAGTGATCCATAATCTCTGCTTCAAAGGTTGGTGTCTGATCTCCGTCTGATTCTGCTGAGAATGAAACACTAGAGCAGTTTTCTGACCAAACAGCATCAGAAGTTTGGTTCCTAAACTAGTCTGGGTGAGATGATGTCCAGAACTTAATGGATCTTCATGTCTGAAGATGTTCTGCTCATGTTTCACTGTTTCTGGTTTGATTTTAAAGCTGTAGTTCTGGATAAAAGCTGAACTTCTAGAACTGTTGAATGTTTGGCTTGAATGAGACTAAACCCAGCAGTAGATCCAAAGAGATGGTCCTGGTGTTCTGGACCGGTCCTCAGTTACTGTGTCTGATTTATTCTACATTATGATGAAAACATCTTTAGAACCAACTGAGCCTTCTGCTGTCAGTCAGCTGTGTGCTCAGAGCTTCCAGGCTTCCTGAAGAACCTTCCAGAACTCTTGTTGGGATGTTTGCCAGCTGATCGGTTCTGGCCTGCAACATTTCTTCAGCTGACCCAAATTCATATCTTTCTTCTGTGTTTAGTTGTCTGGGGTTTTATGGTGGAACCAAGTCTATTCTAGAACCTGACTGATGTAAAGGAGATCTAGAACAGAACTTATGGGGCCCTGCTGAGGTTCTGGGTTTTGAGGAGGGCGGTTCAGGGTTGAAGGCTTTTAGACTGGGCTAAGGTCCAATTCATCGATCAGAACCTTTGCTATTAGTTTTAAATGAGGGATTAAAGGTAATTTTCTGTCCTGATAATTTAACTGATTTAGAGAATAAATCCAACATCTGGACCTTTAAGCCCAGACCATGACAGAGCCACCTCCGTGCTTCATATTCATCTTTACTCATATTTAATAAACCCGTTAAGCTCGTTAAGCTTTAATTAAGACCAGAGAGGTAGAACTCTGTATAATATTTCAGATTTTCTTGGCATCATGACATTAGTTCACCTGGTGGTTGGGAATAAAGTTTGTCTCAGATTGGACCTGTTCAGGTAGCATCTGGGCTGAGTCAGCAGAACCTCCAGACTGCAGACGCCCTGATCCAGATCAACAGAACACCAGCAGCAGCTTGTTTGTTCTGCACACCATTTGGATGCTGCTAGATGTGTAGCTGCAGGTGGAGACATGATGACGTCTGGGTGAAAATGTTGAAGTTAAATCAGGACCAAGCAGTTAGGATCTCATGTTGAGATCTTCTTTTGTAGAGCAAATCTGCCCTGGCACACGTAGGCAACCATCTTCCCTCTATGGTAAGCCTGAAATGCTGAGACAGGATCAAAACACAGAAATAAAAAACTAACTTGCTGCAGCTTGTTTCTCTGAAGCTCTGGTCCACAGAAGACATCAACTAAAAGACATGCTGGCTGTTATTGTGCCTCCAGGACTGGTGTCAGTGGTTCTGGATCAGTACTTCAGCCATGTTGTGTCATAACGTTGGAGTTTAGGACCAACATGCAGGTGAGGAATGACGGTGAGTTCAATAAATGAATAAACTCAGGCTTACAGGGTAGATCCTGGACAGGAAACACAGACTGGGTGACTTCAGGGTAGCGAACAGCAGGAACCAGTGGTAAACAATGAAAACCAAATACTGAGGGAAGTGGAGCGGGAACCAGTGGTAAACAATGAAAACCAAATACTGAGGGAAGTGGAGCAGGAACCAGTGAACTGGGAGAGGAGCTAATCAGGAGACGTTGGGAACCAGGGAGCCTAAACAATACAGAGGGAGACTGACTAATGAACACAAAATGAGCAGGGAGAACAAGGAGGTGATCTAAATGAAGTGAAGCAGGTAAACAATGAGACTAACTAAAGGACATTAACATGGGAGGAACTGGATCTATGAGGAAATCTAAACTAAACACATCTAACACACAAAGTAGCAACAACTAAACAGAAGGAATGGAAATAAAGCAAAATGAACAGGAGAGCACCTGGCTGAGCAAAGAAAGGAAACCAACACAAAACCCTACAGACTCAGACAGATCCTGACATGCTGGTGGTGGTGTGAGGTGGAAGGAATGTGTTCACCTCTAGAATGGCGCCACTCAGCTGCTTTGATCCAAGTCCGTGTCAGACAGACACCGGGTCTCCTGACAACAGAAACCTCTTTAAAACATCGTGGCAAGATCTTCACCTTATTTGAGGTTGGCATGGTCTAGTCCAAGTCCAGAACTCAACCTGACGGACGCAATGCTCAGTAAAAGTGCAACAAAACATTCAGAAAATGCTGTGATCTCTTACCTTCAACATGGAAAATGAGTGTCCTGATAATTAAAACATCCAGGGTCCAAGTCAGCAGGTTAGAGCTAAGATCAAACTGTTTGTGGAGCTTCATGGTTGAGATATGATGCTGAATTATACTGAAAGCAGAGGAGAAACCCTCAGATTACAGCCTGGCATGAGTCCCATCAAGATCCAAGCAGGTGTAGCAGGGTGAGGGTGGTCTCCTCCACTCCTCTATGGGGTCTGGATGCAAACTGCTTGGATCTAAAGATCCTCAGTCTGGTTTAAAACTCACCTCTGGTTAAACTTTTAAAGATGTTCATCAAGCTGAGGTCAGAGCTGCTGGTCTGAAATCAGCTGTTAGGACAACTGGATGTAGAGACGGGAGCACCAGCATCTTCATCTAGATGTTAGCAAAGATCTATTATAGATTTAATGAAACGGGCCTTAGAGCTCCATGCATGACGCGGTCCATGATCCGGTCCATGATCCAGTCCATGATCCGGTCCATGATCCAGTCCATGATCCAGTCCATGATCCGGTCCATGATCCAGTCCATGACCCCGTCCATGATCCGGTCCATGATCCAGTCCATGATCCGGTCCATGATCCAGTCCATGACCCCGTCCATGATCCGGTCCATGACCCCGTCCATGATCCGGTCCATGACCCAGTCCATGACCCCGTCCATGATCCGGTCCATGACCCAGTCCATGACCCCGTCCATGATCCAGTCCATGACCCCGTCCATGACCCCGTCCATGATCCGGTCCATGATCCAGTCCATGATCCGGTCCATGATCCAGTCCATGATCCGGTCCATGATCCGGTCCATGATCCAGTCCATGATCCGGTCCATGATCCAGTCCATGATCCCGTCCATGATCCGGTCCATGATCCGGTCCATGACCCGGTCCATGACCCCGTCCATGATCCGGTCCATGATCCAGTCCATGATCCGGTCCATGATCCAGTCCATGATCCCGTCCATGATCCAGTCCATGACCCCGTCCATGATCCGGTCCATGATCCAGTCCATGATCCGGTCCATGATCCAGTCCATGATCCGGTCCATGATCCAGTCCATGACCCCGTCCATGATCCGGTCCATGATCCAGTCCATGATCCCGTCCATGATCCAGTCCATGACCCCGTCCATGATCCGGTCCATGACCCCGTCCATGATCCGGTCCATGATCCAGTCCATGATCCGGTCCATGATCCAGTCCATGACCCCGTCCATGATCCGGTCCATGACCCCGTCCATGACCCCGTCCATGATCCGGTCCATGATCCAGTCCATGACCCCGTCCATGATCCGGTCCATGATCCAGTCCATGATCCGGTCCATGATCCAGTCCATGACCCCGTCCATGATCCGGTCCATGACCCCGTCCATGATCCGGTCCATGACCCAGTCCATGACCCCGTCCATGATCCGGTCCATGACCCGGTCCATGACCCCGTCCATGATCCGGTCCATGACCCAGTCCATGACCCCGTCCATGATCCGGTCCATGACCCCGTCCATGATCCGGTCCATGATCCAGTCCATGATCCGGTCCATGATCCAGTCCATGACCCCGTCCATGATCCGGTCCATGACCCCGTCCATGATCCGGTCCATGATCCAGTCCATGACCCCGTCCATGATCCGGTCCATGATCCGGTCCATGATCCAGTCCATGACCCCGTCCATGATCCGGTCCATAGCTTCTGCTCACTTTGACACAATTAAAAACCTCATTTAGAAGATCTCCATTCAGATGAAGCTCTACAAACCTGGACCACCTCAGCTGTCCTGTCATGAACTTTAACCTTTAACAGCTGAAGTCTGTAGCGTCTGACCTGGAGGTCGTGGTCCTCTCAAACCCTGTGGAAGCAGTCAGGGTGTACTTAGTTTCTCACACAGTTTTAACATGTTTGCTTGATTAATCATGTGTGGAACCTGCTGTAGATCTGATTTAAACCTGAAGTAGTTTCAGATCCTTCCAAAGAGCAGATCAGGACCATCATGTCTACTTTCTTTTTACCACGACTCTGTGGATCAGAACCAACCAGCAGAGGAAAAACTGGGTTGGGTTGGGATGACTTACAGCCCGGTCCAGGCTGTTATAACACCTTCAGCAGCTTCTGAATCACATCCAGCAGCAGTGAAGAGAACATCTTTCTGCTTGGTTGTTGGTCCAACTCCAACAAAGTGTTTCCAGACAGAGGTCCAGACAGGACATGTTGGAGATACCAGGAGATGATCAGAACATGTTTGATGTTAACATCACTCAGCAGGTTAAACAGGAATGTTACAGAGAAGCTGCTTGTTCTTCCTCTCAGTCTGATGATGATCATCTGATAAGATCTACAGCTCTGCTCTGAAGCTCCATGTTCTGCTTCAAGCTCTGCTGCAGAAACGTTTCACACCAGCCAATAATGCAGTGGAGGCATCAGAACTCAGGCTTGGAGGTTCTGGTCCAAACACAGCTTTATTCCTGGCAAGGCAGCAGAGTGTAGAACATCAGCTCAGGGTGGAGAACAAGGAGCTCCAAGAGCTGCAGGAGCATCATTTCTACATTGTTGGAGGCAGCTTCACAACACGTCTGAGATCCTGATTTCAGACAGAAACATCTCAGCTTTCAGAAGGTCTGGAGGCAAGCAGAGTTCTTCTGCTGCTTCAGCTCTAAGTGGAGATGGAAGAAGTTTAACTTTGAGGAATCAGTTTGTTCTCAGGGAAGTTCACCTTCTTTGAACCTGTGTAGCTCACAGCAGGGTCCTGCTGACCAAGCATTGAGGTTCAGCTGCTGGTTCCCAGAGTTTGAGTTGGTCTCCTTCTGCAGCAGTTTCTGATCCCAGACCAGAAGCACATGATAAACCAGAACATTTCCCACTTCTTCACTGAAGATGGTCTCAGTTTCATGTTGAGGGAACATCTTGTTCCTCTTTGTCTTGTCTCTCTGGACTCGTTCCCTCACACCTTTGTTAGCTCTAAAAAGCAAACAGAAGTGGACCCACATACTGAGCAAACTTTGTTCTGTCAGCATCAGTCTGACCCAGGCTCAGTAAAACCCAGTTCCAGCTGGAAACCATTAGAGATGACTGAAGAGCAGAACTGCAGACATTCACACCTTCAGTCTGGACCGCTCAGATGCTGCATCAGCAGGTCCGATGTTCAAGAGGAAGTGATGCAGGAACAGAAAGTGTCTCAGTCTGGATTAAACCACAGCTTGTCTGCGGTCCAGTTCAGATGGTCTCACAGAGAACTGGGTTCAGTCCAGCTCATCAAACACATCATCTACAACAGGCCAGAGGTTCTGGAATGAGGTGTTCAGAGATCATTATTGGACCTAAAGCTGTGGAGTCTGGTTTAGAAACTCCGGTCCTTGTGGGCCGGGTCCTGCAAGCTTTAGATGCCTCTCTGCTTCAGCAAATAATCAGGTCAGGACCAGGACTCTGGGGAAGTTCTTCAGACATTTGCTTCAGGCCCGTTGGATCAGAGACAGAACACCAGTAGATTAGAGTCCGACTGAGAGGAGACAGACGGGTCTGAGGCGTGTTCATCTTAATGCTTCCTCCTTCATCAGTCAGAAACCAGTTCAAACCAGCAGTAAATGTCAGCTGTTGTTGATTACAGGTGGACACCTGACCATCATGACCAGAACCTGCTCCATAAAACTCTGGCTAGCATGTTTGTCCAGCTTAGTGATTGGACCTGTGTTGGAAGATTTGTACATGAATTATCATTGTTTAGTTGAAAAAGATTGATCATTTAAAGACATTTTCATTTGTTTAGTTTGGTGAACTTTGATAGAAGTGGTTTGAATACTTTTCACATGATTTTTGAAGTACTTTTATGAACTATTAACAGAAAGGTCATCTTGTCTTAGAGTTACATTTTGGTGGTTGCTTTGCAGACTGAGCAGGAACTTGTTTCTGTGTGGAGGAGTTCTGGGAAGCAGTCTGTTCGCACCCCAGCCAATCTTCATGTCCTTCAGTACCAGATGTGGACCTGTGTGATGTATCAGCATCTGGCCAGAACCAGTTATATTCAGTAGGACTTGTGTTTGTGAAACTGTGTGTAGCCAAACCCACGATGATGTAACATGAGTGTTTCTCCTTCCTTTAATAAAAGTCTGTGACACAGAGCAGCTCCTCTGAGAGGATGAACTGTCTCT